>NW_012130091.1:1995661-2000728 GCF_000143395.1 Atta cephalotes
TATATATATATATATATATATATATATATATATATACATATATACATATATATATAGTTACCTATATATCTATAATATTGGCGGTTTGTTGAGCGCGCGTGTCCTCATTGTGTGCGTGCGCGCGTGCGTGTCACGCAGTGCTTGTCTAAATATCTCGAGTCCGCCGCAAGAACGAAACAAGATGTGCCCCGCTAGAAAAAGATAAATATCATGAAAAGAACCGAGTGATCGTTCATCAGGACAAAGAAAAAGAAAAAGAGAAAGAGAAAGGGAGAAATACGGATGCATCTCAGCTGCATAGACTGATATTCTTCGAACTCGTGACTACGCACTCGATAGTCTTTGGCAGATGTCAGGTGAACTCTCTTGAAAGACAGTCCCTTAGACTTTGAACGCGCTGTTTAGTAGATGAAGGGAGAAAGAAAAGTGACCTGTGGCAGGCGCTGAGGATCCTTCCCTAACGAAAGAGCCTAGATCCTGAGCGAGATGGATTACCTTTCTTGTTAGATTGCGCCGGCCTCGAAATCGACGATTTTGCACTCGTGTACTGAACGCACCCTTGCGTCTCTTGTGTCCGCATGGCAGAGCAGACTTGCTGATCCTCTGGAATTTTTGTGTTCCAGGGTGGAACTGACCAACGTGCCGGGCGGACAGAATGCGATGGCTCATCTCAAAAAGCGGAAACTGGAAGCAGAGTCGGTCGCGCAGAATCCTAAACAAACGCAGCAGCCATCGCAACAGTCGCAGCAGCAATTGTTGATCGGCAAGAAGAACTTGCAGACGAGCACGTCGCAAGAGATGGAGATGACTGACGCCGCGACGAAGCGGAGGAGGAAAAGCGTTCGTGACGATGACATACGAAAGACGATCGATGTTGTTGATCCTAACAAAAATATACCCTTGCCCCAGAAGAAGCGCGCATTTACAACGGGTAACTCGGGTAGTCCTGCCAGGAAATCGAGTAAACACAGCGAAGAACCCGAAGACGATGAAACTCTCATAAGAGAAACGGAAGCCGCTTTGAAAAGTCTATCAGGCAGCTGGCCGGGACCTAGAGGATCTCTATATCAAAGAGGCAATTCAGATGAGGATAGATATGAATCTAACTTCGAAAATCTTTTCGAGGAAAAGAAAGAAAACCCTAAATTATCGCCCTCATCAATATCAACGTCTTCGACTACGAGTAATGACACTGGCTGTTCGTTGAAGGATGTTATAACTCTTCGCGGGCAACAGGATCGATCGGGTAAGTTGCAACAGCAGAATAAACAGCAGGATTCGAAACAACAGCATCCAACTAAAATTAAGAAAGATTTAGACAATCTGCTGAAGATAGAAAATGAATGCGCCAACATTCAATCTCAAGTCAACAACGTTAATCAAAACGAACCGCCGAAAATTAGACCAATTTCCGTTCGCTCATTGTCAAGCAAAGAAAGGAACGAGAGGAATGTGGTGAGCGCACATATTGACCCTCAGGGAAGACAATCGGACAAATATTCTAGATACGATCCACCGGACTTCAATGAATTAGTCGATGATTCGTCCAACGAACTAGAAATTGACATGTCAGATCCGGCCGTTGACAAGGATGAGAGCGATCGGGACAGATCGAATGACCGAGAACGGGATCGGATATGCAAAAACGGTCAATCACCCCAAAATATTAGCAGACAACAGCAGCATCAACAGCTTTACACGAATTATCAAAGACAATATAACGATACCAACATGAAGATTTCATCTACGGGAACTTCATCATCCTCATCGACACCGAATTCTCCGTTTTCAGCAACATCTGCTTTTAGACCGCCTAATACGGACCACTCAAAAGCATCGTGTCGTAGCTCTTCGTCGGTCCCAGTAGCATCTTCAACGATTCCACCAATTGGTCCATATCCAGCTGCCGCCACATTCGTGGGATATCCGACGCCTGGCCCGACGATGCCAACACCGCAGCCTGTATCCGGTATCTCGCCCACAGCCGATGACAAGCATTCATCTACAGTGTCACTCTTACAACTGAAATCTTCGAAGGAGGAAAATCATCATGTGACAACCCATGACGTAGCTACCAATTCTGTATCTCCTAGCAAGAGTCCTACTAGCGGTCCACCTTCCGTCACGAGTCCCGATTCTTCGAAACAATATACAATCCTTCAGCCCGCGGGATTGGGCTCCAGAGCAGCCAGTGCGATTCAGGATATCGCGAGGGAAGGAGTGGTGAGTGTTGCCGCTGTTAGCAGCTGCACCGCGAACAACGGCAGTGCGAGTAATGTCAACACCGCGAATGCGAATGGCAATGGGGTGGTCGGTAATAAAACTACCAACGGGAACAACGGCGCTAATGATAGCAACAGTACTACGAATCCTGTCGGGAATCCTAATGCAAACAGCATCACCAGCATAACCATTACAGCCGTATCCACGACCACTACTACGTCTAGTCCAACAGTCGCTGTTGATGTACCTTCGACGAACGGCCAACAGGACAATGTCATGAAAATGCCAGAGAGACCCGGCACCTTCGATAGTAGCAGGCCGGGAATGTCTATGTCTCCGTCCAGTCTCGGCAGAGGTGAGAATTTCTTGTCTGTCGCTAAATTGATATTAATGAAATTATTACTCCAGTCAATTATCATGATGAAATTACTTGTAGATATTTTTTCGAGTTATAAATTCGAAAAATAAAAATTTGATTAAGAAATAAAAATAAATATATAAAGGGGAGAAAATATTATAGAAACTAATATTGTTAGTGATGCTGAAATTATTTTTTCAGTCGGATAAAATGATATTTATATGTTCTGAAAAATATTGGTATTTAAATTGATATTAATATCGTCTATTATAACTACTCAATAAATAAAAAATTAAATCGATAAAAATAAATCAAATAAGAGAAAAAGTTTTATCTTTGGTCAAGCGATGCATAATGTTCATATATAAATTTGAGTAAGTGAATGTTTTAATTTTATATTTACTTAATTTTCGGCTTTCTAAATACTATATTGTTTCTTCAAAACGAAAGATATCCGATGGTTGATTCTAATGTGGATAATTTTTACTAAATTATACATGGAAGGTCTCGCTACGACGATACATTTTTCCTTGCACTATTTTCCTTCTACTATTTTATATTGATGTGCGCCAGTGATCTTATAAAGAAAATATATACATTACGTATATAGGGGGAAATAAATATAAATAACGCAGTTTCAAAATTAAGATGTACTGTACTTTAAAAAGATATGAAAAGATTAATGGTGTTTTGAAATTTATGCGGAATACAAATATGCGCATAAAAATTGGAACTCTTTAAATTATAGATGGAGATAGTAATCGTAAGTCGTGGTAGGGTTACCGCTCGTGTGTTATACGTTACGAAAGGGGACAAAAGGCATTTTCGACTCTCTTGGTTACGCTGTTCTTCTCCCTTTCTCTCTTTGTCTCTGTCTTTCTCTCTCGCTTTCTCTGTCTTGCTCTTTACGAAGTTAGGGGAGTTAGGGCAGCACGGAAAATCAATAATTACGAAGCGAGGGGTGATGACTCAAATGCTGAAATCAAGGTCTCTTCGAGCAAAATTATTCTGTGTCCTATGATACAGCCATTCCATATATGCTCTCATCATTACTCTTTTATTTATTTTTTTATTATCTAAAATGTTCTGATTTTAAGGAAATATATTTTAAATTAACACAGAGAGAAAAAGAAAGAGAAAGGGAGAGAAAGAAAGAGAGAGAGTACTATCGAAAGTAATAGTACTTTAATCTCATTTAAATGCCTTTAATCGTGAATAAATGCTCGATAAAATTGATTTGATTCGGTGATTAAACATGTAATACAGAAAAGGATGGTGAGTCGCGGGATCTTTCTTCCGAGAAGACTCAAAGAGTCAAACCTCGCGTCATACTGTACATTCGCCATAGTGTGACAGGTGGAGGCTCGAGTGCATTCCAGGGTCTTAGGGCAGCGAAGACACGACGTGTCTAGTCGGGGAAATTTGGGGTTGATACCACGTCATACGTATAAGCCGCAGCTGTCAGCGGCTGGAAACGTGACTAGCATCCCAGCCGCTCCAAGCCACCTTATTACCACCCTGTGCCTGGCTGCCTGTCCTCATTATCCCCTTAACGTTTTCTCCGGCCGGTGGCTGCGAAGATGATCGCTTTCAAGAATTCAATCTCTTGCGTTTGATTTCACGTCTTTCACGCAACGAACGGATGAAGAATTAATCGGTTAAATAAACGTGATAATGTTCAAAAATAAAAAATACAAGTGATCTTCAAAGTCTCAACTGATTATAATGTTTATATAGGTTTATACGTATATCGAATATATTGAGAAACTAAAATAGTATAAAGTTTGTTCGTTGTAAAAATCTCAAATAAAATTACGCGACGCGATAAATAGCTCGATTAAGCGCGCACTTATCAGCGTGACGACAATACAGCCATATCAGTCGGTTAGGGTTTTAATCGAAAATCTATCTTCCTTCTTTTTTTTTCGCTCTACATTTTCTCCTTTCTCTCTTGCTAAGAGTTGCTCTTGATCTCTTCGATTTAGCGTGACGATCGCGTGCGCTGTTTTTTTTATTTGCCGCACGCTCACATGCAGGCGCGTGTAAGGGCGTGTTGACACGCCATAAAACCGCTATCGGGAAATCCGTCGGCCGCAAAAACTACCCTTTCCGCGTCGAGAAAGATCGGCCGCGCGCGCGCGATGAGGTCGAGTTGGCTAATAAAAAAATAAACTGCCCTGTAACTCAATTTTACGCTGCCTTTGCGACCGCACGCATAAAAAGGACCTTTACTCGCGCGCGAGGGCTCTACCCTCCCTTTAAGGGCGCCGCGCGCCTCCGTGTGTAAATACCTACTTTGTGATTGTTCCTCGTGCTGTTCTCTTTTTTTAGAACCTCCGATCTTTTCCTTATTCACTGTATCCGGCATGCGATTTAGCGCGGGAAAGTGCCGGAGGACTATTACACGCATCAGGTATCCCGGGTATTCCGTACGATCGTGCAATTTTATATCGACTCTCTCTCCTCTCTTCTCTCTCTCTCTCTCT
>NW_012130091.1:2001104-2006825 GCF_000143395.1 Atta cephalotes
CTCTCTCTCTCTCTCTCTCTCTCTCTCTCTCTCTCTCTCTCTCTCTCTCTCTCTCTCTCTCTCTCTCGCTTTTTCTTTTCAATCCTGAATTTAGCCACCGACGTAGTCGTTTTAAAACCTTACGGCTAATTTATTAATCCTACGAGGGCAACCGCTCGCCCTCGGTTATCCGGTAAATCTTTTTTTACCCGGCACTAATTAAAAACCAGGAAGCTTCCTTCCTAGAGAAGTAAAAATAACACTATTGTATATTTCCTCTATTGCGAATTTAGATTCGTGACGTATTAAATTGATGTCCGTTGTACTTTTGCGTTTTTCACTACCATAGGTCCATTTTTACTCGAAAGATATAATCAAGCATTCTTTGACTTTAATCTCTGAGAAACTCTGATTTCGAAACAAAATTAATCCAAGCTTCTTTTCAAGAAATTACGCGGAGCATCGAACAATTCCGACGGCATGTGCCGTTCAACTTCGGAACTCGAGGAGCGTCGTGGTCTGCAAATAAAGCATGCCGCTAATGACGTCACGTATCGTAATCCAATTTATGGGGAGGTGGGTGAATGTGCCGCTCGTCTTAAGAAAAAGGCGAACACCTAAGTAGGGATCGACTTTTCTTTTCTCCATCCATCCTTCCCGGTTCTCGCTCTCCTGAAACGCGAAATGACGACCTGATGAAGTTTCTCAGCGTCATGGCACTCGATTGGCCAGCCCCGACGTAGTTGGCTAAGGGATCAGGCCCGAGCGGAGGATTAGTACACGACAAAGTTTATAAAAGTGCGCTCACTTCAGGAGAACCCCCGTCAACTAAAGCTGGCCTTCTCTTAAGAGGTTCCTTCCAAGTCTCTTTTCAAATCCTCTAACACGCGTGATAAACCTATCTATGTTGTCGCGATCACAATATATCTGTAATGTCTGGCATATAAATCTCGCATAAAATAGTACTTCCAACTTTATGAATCGGCAGAAAAATTTATATTAAAATCTAAAAATCTATATTTATAATCATAAACTGTTATTGATTTTTATTTCTTTTTGCTATTTTATTGCATTGTGTAATTATTATTATTATTATTATTACTTTATACGATTATTATTAACTTTTTATTACGGTCTGATGTAACATAGTTAAAAAAATTAAGAAATGTAAAATGTCTTATGAAAGCTTTATGAAAATAATGAATTCAATGATTAGGAACAAATTATTATTAAATGGATCTCTTATGGAAGTTTAAAGCTATAGCATGTGAATGGAACATAGTAGTACTTGATATAACTTTCAGCCACTGAAAGATGATTACACTGTCTAACGATTAGATAGAAACCTTTAGTTACATTTATCGTTCACGATTGAAATAAAGAGAGCCTTGCCGAAAGGTCTCATATTAACCGATTGGTACTTCTCGACTACCTGCAGTGCACTAGAAACCTGTAATTGTTTGGTCACGCGAGGCTGAACGGGAATATGAACACGATCATACGTGACGAGCTATACCCACCATTAAGTTAGAACTAGCGCACGACAGATGGTACATACAATTGGTCGTTTGGACATGCCCGTCTGGCATCGGTCATACTTTCGTGTCGCAAGAAAGAACTTAAAAAACTCTCGAAAAAAAATTTAGAAATTACCGACGCGAATTATCAGCTGATACAGATCTCTAATAATAAAGATTGTGTGTCTTTAAATAAATCCTGACGAAATCATCAGTGTATGTCGTGTATGTCTCTCTGCGACAACTCACTCACAAATGGAGATATTCGCAATTCACGAGCAAAAATCTATCAACTATTATTGAGAGTAAAATTTTTTCCTTACTCGGTCGAATAATACTGACGAAAAGCAAATGATACGGAAAATAATGCATAGATAGGAGGAATGAAATATCACGTGACGAAACTTTTTCCCTGATCGCTGCAAGTTTCGTTCTGTCGCGCGGGAATGAGGTCTATCTGTTCTTTGTTTCGCGGACAGTTGTAGGCCGGCCACATACCCCGTGCTAATCCCGAAGGCTTAGTCACGGGACAGAGAAATCCCAGAGGCTATTCACAAATGCGTAACTCGTGCGATGAGATCCAGGCTGACCACACGCGAGGCCATTTCTACCCTTCTGGACCGTCCTTTCAACTTTCACTTGGGGCCTCTCGCCACAGGATTGGGGAAACTCATCCTGAAAAATGCTACTAAATAGCATGCACGCCCGACAAAGCCGTACAAAAATTTTTTAGAATCTCTTTCCGAAATATAACTCTAAAGGTTATTGCAGAGAGACAGAGAGATTGAGAGCATAACATTTATTATAAGTTGTTATTACGAAACATGAAAAATCATATACAAGCAACATTTTTGTATCTTGAATATATTATATATATTATATATATATTATATATTATATATTATATATTGAAAATACAAAATAA
The DNA here is from genome assembly GCF_000143395.1 of Atta cephalotes. Lineage (NCBI taxonomy): Eukaryota > Metazoa > Arthropoda > Insecta > Hymenoptera > Formicidae > Atta > Atta cephalotes. The sequence continues at coordinate 2,003,526 of NW_012130091.1, forward strand.
TATATATTATAATTAAAATGTGTATTTATTTTCAAACATTTATTTACTTTATAATTAATAATCGTAAAAAATAAAACATACTTAGATGCTATAAAAATGCAAAAGTTTTTAGAATTCATAGAAACGTTAATCTTGAATTTCTTTATTATCAAATTATATAAAATTTTGACGAAGCAATTTGAACATATGAATTAATTATTTTAAAAATTATTGCACAAAATATAATATAAAAATGATGTATTACATCAATATTATTTCTGCTTATTGCATTTATAAAATAATTACATATAATTTACTTTAATACAAATAATTTTAATCTAGGAGGGGGGGGAGGGAGACGAAATTTTTACAAATAAGATTTTAATATGAAATAGACGTGTCTCACCATACTTGCTTGCAGTCTTTCACCTTGTCTGTTCAATGTTCTCTATGAAGGATAACGTGATATATTGGCAAACGGGGAGTAAGCTATATTCTGATTCGATGTGCAGAATGAAACTACACGACGATGTCGGACACGTCGGCTGTCAGCCATTCAATAGTTAATTTCCATTCAACTGCTCACGTCGCTAGCGGTACCGTGCAAGCATACCGAAATACTATATTATTTTTCATATACTTTCCAATGTTCGCCCATTTCTTATCATATATTTTCATGCTTATGATATTATAGTTAATCAATGTCTCTTTAGATATAACCACTGCTATTAATTATAAATTATTTTATTGATAAAACAATATTATTGTTATTTATCAAATAATATTGTTTCTCTTTATATAATTCTTATATTCTTGATATTTTGAGACAAAAGACTTTTATAAATATAATGCTAAATGAAAGACTCTGTAAAACCTTTACAATAATAATGTCTCCGCTTAAAATATTCGACGTGTATGCCCATTCGGGCAACGGAAAAAGCAGATTGCGTACGTCAATTGGCTGCAAGTGCAAGATTATGAAACCAAATGTAACAATAAAGCATTAATGCATATTAAGCTGACGCCGTATTCCGGTCGACACGTTTCTACCGCGAAACAACACTCATCGACAGTGTAAATATCCAATTTATTCAGAATTACTGTCCGCTTGTGTCAGGATCATCAATTTCGGTGCAGAAATAACGGGTTGCAGAGACAGCGTAATGTCGAGTGCTCGGTATTATCGTATAATATATAGTTAATATCAAAATGCAATTGAGATACATTTCCTCTATCACATTTTCAGTTTCTTAAAATTTGACTTAAAATTCATTACATCTTCATTTGCATCAATTAGCGATATGTAGCACTCAAATAAACATTCTTTATTTCCTATGTGAATCTATGGAATATGTTGTTTAGAAATTTTATTGCATCTTCTCAAGAAAAGTGATGCAAGTAAAAAATATAAATGTTTAGAAAAGAAGAAAGAAAATTATATTTTAAAATTAATTATTTATAGTAATATTAAACATAAGTTGATTAGAATTAATCACCAATTGCTTCTTTTAAATTTTAAGCATAGAAGTAACATAACATTAATCTTGTTATGGAGTTACAATACATTAAACTCCTAATATTATCCCTGTTTTGATTTATTATTTTTACTGTTTTCAATGTCTTTCATTTTTTTATTTGAATTCAACTTGTATTTTGCCTGATTGAAAATCGAAATATTTAGAACACAGTCCGCACGTAATACGAAATTCACAAAATTTCAATCTATATCGCTTTTCTTGTGGAGATGTGTTAGGATTATAATAAGATAAATAAATTATGTGAATAATTTATTTTAAAGCGACAATATCTGAGTAATACACTTTGTGCACTTACGTACTAAAAATTTAATTAGCTTAACCCTAGATAGGAGTAAGCCTTGTATAGAGCTACCATATAAGCGCGGGTAAAAACTAATGTACATCGTATCTCATGAATATCTGAAATGGCATTAATAGACTAACATCGGGCTCTGCGTGGTGATTTGATTTGTTGCAGAGGGCAACAAGTGCCCGACCCCAGGCTGCACGGGGCAGGGTCACGTGACCGGACTCTACTCTCACCACCGCAGGTAAGCAATTATCGGTAATTAACCTGCACTCCGCATTCAGCCACGGCCGATTACACACCTACGCGGTTTTACGTGGAGAATCGAACGAGGTGTTATATAGAAATAGACATCAATAAGCCAATTCACGATCAGTATAGTGAATTCTACGTACTACCGAAATAATAAATATGCACATATCACGAATACATACAAAATTTTTCTCAATTTTAATACGTGCTTCGTATATCTCTTAAGAGAAAAGTTGAATATATACTTAAAAGCTTAAATCCTATTAATCTTAAATATTGTTAAACAGTTTCTCTGCTTACAGCCTTTCTGGATGTCCACAGAAGGATAAATTAACTCCAGAGAGTAAGTACGCTTCTATTAAACTAATTACTTCTTATTGTAGTTAGATAGTGCATCTTCTTTTTGCGAGAGTGTCTTTTTCTTAACGAAGCGAGGAAGCGAAGAATGAATTATTGTTGTGGGTTATTTAAATTTCAAAGAAATTTCGTAATTAGTCAATCTTATCAATATAAATAATATAATTAAATTTAAATTTATTCGAAAATTTTTAATTGTGATCATATTCCAATAAATATCTACAACTTCCATATATCATATATATTTTTTAAATAATGTTTGTTTTTGGGATACAACTGGAATGTTCTATCTCTAATTTGGTTTGCTTTTTTTCCAAAACCATTCTCGATCAGCCTCGTCATCCACAAAAGGCCATTGTTCCATTTCCATGCTTCCTCGCCTCATTAAACGCAACAAAAATTGTATCTTCGGTACACGAAGTCAAATTAGAAAGAGAAAATGGATATTTTTCAGCGATGAGCGCGGTGCACGCGTCGCGTGCTGTGCGTGTGCGTTGCGTGTGTGTGTGTGTGTATGCGTGTGCGTGTATATCTGTCTGTTGTATATTCTTTGCGCTTTTCCTTTGCGGGGTAGAGAGCTTTATTTATTGCGTTTCTTTTCATTTTATTATTTTCCGTTCGTAGTTCATTATATAGTAGAGAATTATATCACCACACTCTCGAATTTGGTTGATACTGGTCGTGCCTATGAACCCTCTGGAGAACTCGAGACACGGGCGGCGCGATGGGCCCGGCGTATGCGCACATGTCGGACACTTCACACACGGAGGACACTTGTGCGATTGAGTATAATTACGCAAAGAATTATACGGATCATCCAGCTTTCCATCGATGTGCGAGTTTCCGCAATAGATTCCGTCCCCTCCCTCCCCACCTCTCTCTCTCTTT
>NW_012130091.1:2010701-2012611 GCF_000143395.1 Atta cephalotes
CAGCAGCAGCAGCAGCAGCAGCAGCAGCAGCAGCAGCAGCAGCAGCAGCAGCAGCAGCAGCAGCAGCAACAGCAGCAGCAACTTCATTCAAGGGCAAATATGTACTATCTAGGACAAACCGGCATGACGCCAGAGGAACAAGAGCGAGTTTATCATCAAGAAGCTGCGGCAGCTGCTCAACAGCATCAAATGGCGATGGCCGCCGCCACGGCAGCCGGAATGATAAAGACTGAAGATGGTAATTTTATGAGACTGTTTTTGCAAGTATACAAAATTCTCAACTCATTTGTATAACTAAACGTTACGTATCCGTGAATGTTGCAGTGAAATGTGTCACAGTCGCGCAAATGCAGCAAATGCAGAAACCCGGTGGACCGCCTACCTCGCCCGGGGGATCAGTGATGGATTTGTCTACCTCCAGTGTTACGTCCACTAGCCCGCAGGTTAGTTAAAAATAATATAAGAAATACAAAAAGAATTATGAGATCTTCGGTCATCAATGTTAATTTATAGGCACCACCCTACGGTTCGAACAGCCTCAGTCCACAATATGGAGGAGGACAGACGGTGGGAAGTAGTCCTCAGGCTGCAGCGAGTCCTCACTTAACGGCTAGTCCTCAAGTTCCTAGTCCCCAGGGTCAAACTCTCGATCTTAGTGTCAATAGACTCCACAGGTATATGTTAATTTTCATATTTGTAGTTATTAACAAATATTAAGAATAAACTCTAAGACACAATTGGAAAATACAGACAATAGGAACAGGAATAAAAGACCTATATATTTCGACCTATCATTTATACACATAGTCTCTAATAAGTTGAAATCTGTTATTCCCTGTATTTTGTTATTCTCTCCTATTGGTTATACTTTTTAATTGTGCCTCAGGTTTAAGATTAAAACATCTCAGCTTTAAGAAAATTGTTTTCAAGATCATTGATATTAAAAAATAAAAATTATTTTAATAGAGGATTTAGAATAAACAGAATAGTGCTAACAATAAGTATAATAGAAACTTATAATGAAACTATTGTAATATTTAGGACAAATAAATGAAAAAGATATATTTATCTCTATTGCAGCGGTGCACCCAGTCCGCAGTATTCTACCAGCCATGGGGAAGCCGTCGCGGTTCCAGTAGGTCCAGGTTTTCCAGCTCCACGACCGATCGAAGAGCAAACGGAGCCCGTTGATTTCTCAACGGCAAACGAGCCGGTCAATTTCAGCGGGGGTCCGGGGATCAGGCCTGTACCCGGGTTTCCGCCGCCTGGAGTGCACGTCACGGCGTATAGTCGCGAAAGCACACCCGACAGCGGGGGTTCCCACTACATGGACGCCTACCGAGATCCCACCGGTGAGTTATCATCATTTATCGCATAACTCTGCGGACAATCTAGAATCCGCATTCCAAAGACGTTTTATGATCATTTAATAGCATGGTTATACAAAATCATTGTGTAAAGTTATAAAATTTATTTATTTGTAAAAGTCAATTAGTAAAAAGTATTTTTTAACAATTTTTTAAAGTAACTAAACGAGCATGCATTATATTGTTTTGTTTCGAATTAATAATATTTAACGTAAAAGCTTTTCTTTGCATAATACCAAGAAACATTACCTTACTCATTGGAATATTTGTAACAATTATATAATCTCTAATATTTAAACATTAACCATTTTGCAACAACGTTGAATCATAATTCACTGCAAAAATTTGATGACGGAGAATCATTTGTATGATTGATAATGTCAGATGAAGATAGAGCGAAAAAAGCAAACATAGAAAAGGACGCGACAGGGTGTCCTTAACACTATAAATTTTAACTGATATATATATATATACACATATCCCATACACACACACACACACACACACACACACACACACACACGCGCGCGCGCGCGCGCGCGG
>NW_012130091.1:2012631-2015392 GCF_000143395.1 Atta cephalotes
CTCTCTCTCTCTCTCTCTCTCTCTCTCTCTCTCTCTCTCTCTCTCTCTCTCTCTCTCTCTCTCTCTCTCTCTCTCTCTCTCTCTCTCTCTCTCTCTCTCTAATTGTGTGTACGCGCGTATGAACGTGCCAAGAACGTGTGTCTGTAACCACGCCACGTGTCTCTGGGTTCTCGCAGTTCTGGCGATGCATGAGACCATATTGAAATGCCCAACGCCTGGTTGCAACGGTCGCGGTCATGTCAGCTCCAATCGGAACACACATAGAAGTCTGTCCGGATGTCCCATTGCCGCGGCCAATAAGCAGGCCGCACGCGAGGCACGACAAAAGGTTCAAGGTAAGGTGGTATGCAGGACTCTTCACTGTGCGTGTCTGCAATACCCCAGACACGAAAATCTCGTTGGTCCACGCGACGAGATTAACACTCAAATGTTAGAAACAAGATGAGGTTTATAATTTTATGCATAAAACGCGTATCTCGTGTTTCTTTCGCATTTTATTACGTTCGCGCATATCTTGATTGCATGCTTTTACTGCGATAAAATTGCGATGATAAACCTGTTCAGAAGTTTTCATACGATTTTTCATTTGCGTTTACTGGTAGAAATATAGAGGATTATTACTTGCATACTGATTACAAAATATCGTTGATAGTTTTGAAATAATTTTATAATTGTTTTCACTCCCTTCACTCTCAGAAAGGATTTCTAATTTTGAGAAAAAAAATTATTGACATACCTTAATTTTAATTCAACTGTATACAGTATAAAATTATAACTATATATTAAGATTAAATCAATAATTTTTGCTCTTTATACTTCCTCGAATAAAATAAGATCGACATCTTATCTTGAGACAAGTATAACACATATAAATTTAGAGTTATATATTCATACATTTAGAACTAGTCTATCCATTGATTATATACAAAATTGCTATAGCATCATGGCAGTAAAGCTCTCGTAATGTAGCGTGCTAGATGAGAGACATGCGGAACGAGAGATTCTGAGTTTGAATCTCAGCCGAGCTCAGTTTTTCGTTGCTGAAAAATGTAAGATTACTAACGTTCTTTCCGCAAACTTCTTTCCGCAAGAATAGAATAAGAGATTTCCTTTACATCGATGTTTATTATTAAATGAAGAATTGTGTTTAACCTAATTCTTTTATTAAGAAAATTAATGGGATAGCACCGAGGATATCTTTATTCTAGATTTTAGACTTTTTCATTTAAGAATAAAATATTCTTCTCTGAAGAATACATACGATTAGTCTATATCGATCTTATTTTATTCTAGATCGAGGAGAAATAACATTGAATATAAAAATATTTTCTGTGGGATGTTGAGTTAGATTTGTATTTTTTAATTTTTAGATTTTAGATTTAATTTAGATTATAATTTGACTCAAAGACACTCTAATACAGCATCAACGATCTAGTTACAAATAAACACACACACACAAAATAATTTCAAAAATTTTATATATAGTCTCTATATATAAAATAGACTACCATTTTATAGATATTATATACGTATACATAAAAAATTCATAATTTTTAAACAATATTCAAAGATTGTAGAAATAGAATATTACGCGCTATATATATTATTCAGAACAAAAATTTATTAAGCTTTTATCTTCTTAAACTGAGCCATTGTAAATATGTTACCAACCGATAATCACATATATGCTATTTGAAACTATTTGAAAACTACTACTAATAGGTTATAGTACTTCTTATAATTAGTAAACAAGAGTAAAATAAAAATTTTATTTTTGTAACAAACATTTTTCATTTTTTTACGATGATATTTTTTATTTTATAAAATTCTTTAATTGACACACTTCGTTATGCAAAATTTACTAAATACGCAATCTCCTGTGATAGTGCCAGGAATACCACCGGAATACATCAGCACGAATTTGTTACCTCCTTCAATGGATACGAAGAGCTATTCGCAGTACGGTTCCGCAACGCAAGACACGAAACCTGTACTAAGCAGCTTGACCTACGATTACTATTCGACAAAAAACGCTGTGATTAATGTGAAGCCTCCGAAAACTCCGGAAGATAACAACACATCGCGTCCCGCGAAGGTGCCCAAGACAGAGAATATGACTCTTAGCAGCAGTTGCTGCAATACATTGTCTATGAGGAATCAAAATACGGGTGAATTGTTGGTTCCCAAGACGGAGGATGCTGCTTCTTGCAGAGTGAATTCGCCTCCGCCACCACCGCCTCCTACAGTACGACAAACATACGATTCTTACATGAGCCAAGATTCGAATTCTTCATCCATGTCATCCATGGACGCGATGGGTGCAAGGCCATCCATAGGAGCGACAATCCATCATCCAAGCCAGCACCCGACACATCACGTGCTGCCAATGCAGCCCGTCGCCTATCCGATGCCCATGGTGGAAGATACCAGGATGAGCCATCAAATGTCCCAAAGATCTCCTTATGAATCTAGCGCCATGATGGCCGCCGCAGCGGCCGCGGCAGCAGCTGCAACCACCACAGAAGAGCTTTATCATCATAGATCGGCCGAACACGCGAGAGCGTACATGCATCCTGGTACCAGCAACATCGCAAGACCAGTAGTGACATATTCCAACGACATAGCTGGCAGAGGCTACGAGAATGCGGTAGTCAGTGCAGCCAATCATCGACCCTATGATCCCGGTACCACTGCGACGTACGAAAGATATGATACGCAGTCTTGCGCACCTATCACGTCTCAGCAACAGCAGCAGCAACAA
>NW_012130091.1:2017554-2028369 GCF_000143395.1 Atta cephalotes
CTCTCTCTCTCTCTCTCTCTCTCTCTCTCTCTCTCTCTCTCTCTCTCTCTCTCTCTCTCTCTCTTCTCTCTTCTGCTCTCTCTCTCTCTTTTCTCTCTGATCGTTTCCTCGTTTTCTCCGTTTCCATCTCTCTCTTTCTCTCTCCCTTCGTCCTTCGGCTTGAATGTGCACCGTGCGCACCCTTCCCGTCGAACTACCCCCCTCCCCCCTGTGACGGTACACGGCCATTGTTAATTATCAATATTTCGCGTACACGTAGCGCCGGCAAAAGTCCGGCGCGGCCGATATTGTGCGGACTCTGACGCTGGGGAGTAGTTATTGAAATTGAAACATTCGAGCACACACAGCACCGTGTTCCCCGGCCTCGACGCACACAGGGCACCGCCGTGTTCACGCGACGTCGCGCGAGCGCGCACAGTCGGCCTTCCGTCCGTTGGCTATTTGCATTGCGTGCTCTCTCGACAAAATGAATTCTTGCCAGTAAATAAACGTGTAGATTTTACAACAGTTAATCAAGCAGTGGACTGCTCCTGTAGTGCGCCTGTGTTCGCGCTACTTCCGCGTCTCCCGTTCGAGTACGATTACATGGCATGTATGTACGTATTTAGGCAGAGCGTCTAGAAATCATACACTTTTCCATATATCATAAAACTCAAATTAAAGATCATACTAACTCACTCGGTATCAACATCTCAATAGATACATCAATTTGTGAATCATTATTTGTATCTACAGAGAATTAATGGATTTTCTAACAAAGTAAATGTTGAAAACAGAAATGGATAAAAGGAAATAACAAGTAATCTTTTCCCTCAATACGTTTCAAATTGTCAATACTTCATTATAAATTTATCTTAATTATCAAAGTATCCAATATCGAAGAAATTGAAAAGCATGTTATTAAGATTTTTTTATTGAAATTGATATAATATCGCACATTTTCCAAGTAAGATGCTTTCTGGCTGGGTCAACATATTTTTATTTTTAGGAAATTATTGATTGTTAAATTTTTTTATTTATATACAATCTCTCATATGTCAGGGTATGGACCCATGAGTCCTCATCCAGGATACGGGATGACCGGCGTTCAACCCGAATATCCCGGAAACACGTACACTCCTTACCCAACTGCAGGTTATAACTGTGGTGGAACTTACCCAGGTGGCCCAGTGACTTCCGGTTATCAGATTCCAGCGGGTTACACTCCGGCACCATGTTATAGCATGCCTCCCCCACAGCATACGGTTGGACCCCTCGATAAACCATCTGGCAAGGACGACAGGTAGGATATCTCTTTTATCTCTTTTGAATGGAATTATCGCGATTGTGAACAATTCACAGCAAACTTTTATTTATGTACTGTAAATATGAATTTATGTCCGTCGATGAAATAAAAATCATTATTGTAAATTAAACATTTAAAAGAGTAAAAAATTTTATTTGAAGATTTTAATACTGTTTTAATATCAACTATTTGATTTGAAGAATACATTCATTAAATCTATTAGATTGACCGATATTTTCATCGCGTATTTAACATTTTATGCTTTTTTCTTTAATTTGAAATTTATTCTTTTTTTTCTGTATTCAACATATATTATTTTGATGAAACTTAAAACCAAATAGTTATTCATTTATAACGCTAGATTCGCGATGAGAATCCAAATCGTTATTTAGCGTGAGGTAGCACTATTAGAGAATACGTCCACACGTCGTGCAGGCGAGCATCGCGAGTTCTCGCCTTGGTATTTACTTGCCTTGCCGAAAGGATCGCACGAATCCTTCACGCGATAGATTCGTGGCCGAAGCTTGAAAAGACGTGGAGACAGTGGCGGTGGCGGCGGCGACGGCGGCGGCAGCGGCAGCGACTAACATCAGCGATGGAGGGCGAGAGGAAAAGGGGGCAAAACTCGCGCATACCCACCTCCATTTTGTTAATTAAAGTAATTACTCTTCGTACCGAAAGTGCCAACCTTATTCTAATTGACGTGAAGCTCGGCGGTATGGAGAAGGCACGGTTGGGCGTATAAGAAGAGAATGAGGATGAGGCTCGAGTGGAAGGCGCGCGTGCAGGGGAAAAGGGGTGCTGGGGTTGAGAGGGTGCGGAGGCGAGGTAGGATAAGGTTAAAATGGGTAGGTGGGGTATAATCAGTTGCCACCGCACTGGATTATGGGCCGAGACCCGGCGTCGTCCTCCCCGTAGTGTGGCGTGGGTTAGAAACCTAGAGCACACCTCCTCGGCTACCTCGAGGCGAAGTTGCCTTTCGTCCCTTTTGTAATTTTACTATGGTCCAAAATTCGGTGCGTCGCGTTCCACGAATCTCACGAATGTCTCCACGATGAACGAAAATATAAAAATCGAATCGATATTTTATCGGAAGTTTGAGATAACAATATTGGCAATATACGATATTTACATTTGCGCGAAAATATAATCGTGAATGTACTGTGTACAATATTATATAAAGATAAATATTATATCGGCAAATCTTTACTCAATGTAAAACTGTAAATAATGAAGTTTGAAATAGTTTGTATTTCAAAAAGAGAGAAACTAAATGATTAATTTTTAATTGTCAGTATTATATTTCATATTTTTTTTAAATTTTCATTTTAGAAATTAAAAACATTTAATAATCTTATTTTTAAAATTATAGTCTTAATCTATCTTATTATATACTTGTAATGTTTATTAAATGTTTGATTAATGATAATAGTGAGTGAAAACATTTAGTAAATTATGTCTTTTTATTGCACAAATTTAATTTGAGAGGTTTATGAAATGATTATGTTCAATGATTTCCTCACGATATTAATCTTTCCACGTTTCTCTTCCTTCTCATTAATTGTATCTTTATTGAATCGCTATAACGTTGAACATGTACGACCAACTAAAACCTCGGTCAAACCAATCTATATCAGAACTTCAACTTTATTAATAGTAGCAGGCAATATAACTACCTTCGCTTCCTAACTACATTATTAGTCTCGTCTCTTGGAACCATTTTTATTAGTGTACGTCCCAATCAACCATCGAATCAACCATCTAAATTTGTGAAAATATCAAATACATAATTGATATAAGAATAAATAAAACTTAATTTTTTCTGGGATAAAGTTTTTTTTAATTCTTGCTTAAGTTTGAAAGTTGCTAAAATCTCTTTATCTAAAATTAAAAATCATTAAATTTTAAATGATGAAATTTCCCGAAAGATTCGTTTTATTGTTACATAATCATTTTTATATTTATTTATCAATAATCATACGCCATAACATTGGGCATTCATAAAAATACGTAAAAACAACATAAATATATATATTTGAACTATTTCATTAAAAAATGAATATATATATATATATATATAGGGAAAAAGTTCGTGGCGTTTTTCCCATTAGATGGCATTAAAAAAACGCCACGAACTTTTTTCCACACCTAATATGTATAGATATAGACAAAGTTTTTAATAAAAATTACAATAAAATTCAATAACTTGATGCTACCAATATCTAAGACAGAATAGTGGACCAGCAGAAAAACGCGAAGGTAGATAGATAGTCCGATGGCGTGCTTGAATTGCACTTAAGCCATCCGTCGACTCTCAGTTGCTCGGCAATATCGCGGCCACTCAAGGGTCATCGAGGCTTTCTCATTGCCGACGATGGCTTGCCTATCTATGAGGCTACGATGAGATCGAAAGCAAGAGCTCACCCTCTGATTTGTTGTAGCCGGCGCATATGTTCTTTCAGTCCGCTTCTCTGCTTTCTCCTTCATCTCCTCTCGATCCTTTTTCCTATTTTTCGACGTTTTTTCATATCACATTGCACATTGCTCTTCCACTCACGTTTCACAGAAAAGTTACAAAACGCAATATAACTTTGCGAGGCCCTACAACTGTAAACTATGTACACTCGCATTTGTGTCTGGGAAGACGATTTACGATTGTCGCTTATGTTAGGTGTAGAGTGCATTAAATTAAATTATGTCAGGCAGTCTGCTCAAGTGCTTTTTGCAAATAAAAGCCACCTACAATTTTAGTCGCTATACCCTTAAGACTCGGTTCAATTCATGCTCAACAACGCTTTTGGGAATTATTTTATCTTTATTGTTTATTAAACGTTAAACAAAATCAAATAATGCTATTTATCCAAACAAAATCAAATGATCATTATTTGCATGAATAGAATTGCAGTCTAATTGAGCAGTATCATAAAAAGAAGTAAATAATTTAAGTGGAAATATCATTTTAGCTTTTACACTCGAATAGTGACAATTAAAGAATTACCCAGCACACTTTATTCGAAGGATGTTCTAAAAACGTTTTTAGAACGTTTTTTTAGATATCTATAGAACGTCGCTTGGAGAGCTGTATAGGTACTGATAATTCCATGATTAAACTAGGGACTCTAGATTTGATGGTTAATATTATTCGGTGCAGTATGAATGTGAGGAGATACTCGTTGAATTTCGCACCTCGGCCCACCCCTCGTGGTCGCGATGGCAAGGAGCTGATACAGTGCCCCACGTCGTCCTGTGATGGCATGGGTCATGTCTCAGGGAACTACGCTACCCACAGAAGGCAAGGCAGCATCGACATTTACCAAGCCTTTGACGTGAACGCTCGATTATGTATATATCGATTGGCGATGCAGCACGCAAGCACGCTACATACATACATTTAAATTTTTCCTCTTTGGTCCCTCAATAAAGCCTCAATAGATATTTTCATTTAAAAATGGTAGATGACAGTATATATCCTGAAACATACACACACATATATATATATATAACAAATGACATTATGTAAATTGCGAATTATATTTATATGGATGGTTCTTGCATCAATGCATATTGGTGGTCCGTGGTGTAGTTGCTTCTTAAGTGTGTTGCGATACAAAACATACATCTAGAAACCTTATTTTCTCCTAGTTAAGCGATTGAGTTGTACATTTGGTCCATTATGTTGCCATATACATCTATATATGACGTACGTGTGAATATCCAGTGGTACTATAGCTACCTTGCATAAGTATACATATATATATATACACAATATATAGTTTTCATTTTTGTTATTCATACAGTTTACTCGCTCTTTCTCTCTTCTCCTCTTTCCTTTTTTTTTATTTTATACTCTACATCATATTATGCGATATCAAAGGTGTGTAGATGAGCCTCGTAATTGAATGAATTTTTTTCTTTTTTTTCCTCGCTGTTTTTACCCGACCCCTACGAAAAGGGATGGCAAAATCAAAGTTTGGTATTGCGGAAGAATTGGCATTGCACAGGACTGGCTTTCGATCGCGAGACTCATTCGTTTTCGTACGCATACGTAGTAATTAATTTACTGACTACCCGTCCGTTGAAAGCTGCTTTCGCCAGCCTCAAGTGGGCAGCTTTGTAGCGAACTGTTGTCGATGACCATGTCATAGCAGAACCGTAACGATCAAGAAAACCCACGAAGCGGTGAAGATATCGCTTCGCGATGCACCTCGTGTGCAAAGTCAAATTGGCAATTGGCGAGTTTCATTGGGGTCAGGTGTGAGTGTGCTCCCTGCTCTCCCTTTCGATGTTCTTAGAGTAAGACCGATGACGGATCAACGCGACTATGAAGCGCGATTGATCTTACGAGCGACACCTCATAAGTGATCCAACTGGAACACGGCGTTGCCATTTGCATGCTACCAAATACGATCCGTTGTCCGTCCGCATCGATCATAATCCGTACGACATTTGAGGGTGTCCCTGGAACGTAAGACTCGGGCTACGATCGTTGGCGTGCACGATCGGTGCTCGAGCAAGAGATGCGAGTCTTAGATCTCCCTTTCCCTCAATGTCTTCGTTCGAACTGGACGCAAGGCAAGTCGTCCGAAACTAAATCGTAATGAAGCCAGTGCCGATACGCACTGATCTCGGTGAGCCAACGTCTCTTGCTCTTCGATGAATACATAATACATTTAGATCTTAGCGGCGATTAATTAATAAATAATAATATTTTAACTTCGGTGACGTGTTGTGTCACTCGTCGTGCGATACATAGATGATTTCGATCGTTTCAGCGAACGAGATGTTCGGATACTCATCGAGATCTAATTTTTGAGATATCGATTGTCTTTTAAATAGAACAGCCTTAGATTATGTGAATACTCACGACATCGTGGCAACGTCGCGTAAATTGCATGCGATGTGTTGCTGAAGCGATGGTTGGACGTTTCTGAGGTGTGCGTTCGTGTGAACGAAAGCCATGAAGATTACCGCGTTGCGCATTTTTATCAGGCATCGTAGCATGATGATAAATTTTTCAAAGTTTTTCACAATTTCTTGTGTCTTCCCAGAACACGCAGCGCGCGGTCTTCATAGCGTTTTCGCAACGCGTTGAAATAGAAGAGAGTCTTCTTTCCTTTGCAGTCTTTCCGGATGCCCACGAGCTGATCGTTCGCAAATCCAGGCGCATTCCCAGGAGCTCAAGTGTCCTACGCCAGGATGTGACGGTTCTGGACATGTCACGGGAAATTACTCGTCACACAGAAGTTTATCTGGTTGTCCACGGGCCAACAAGCCAAAGAGTAAACCTCGAGATGGTCAAGATTCTGAGCCTCTGAGGTCAGTTGGCGCGAATACTATTAATTATGCGCTCTATATTCTAACTGTACTTCTGTACACGCGATTAACACGGGTTAGCACTAGTCTCGGTCTTTATTCAAGGGCGTTAAATTTTAGAGGGTAGCAATCTATTTTTTAAAATCTTAAAAGTAAAATTTATAACTCATTATTTAATTTGTCTTTGCCTCGAAATAACACTATTTTAATACTATGGCTTTTCTGTCCTTTGAAGATTTAATTGTAAAGAATATCCTCAATTAATAATAGCTTACTTTTAACGAGCAATATCAATCTCTGGCCTAATGAAAGAACTATATTATCAACTAAATTTTTCGAAAGGTTAATTATGCAAAATGTATTTAACGTATTTAATGTATTTTAATGTATTTAACGTTACATACACAAACGTAACATATATATTATTATTTGTAATGACATTTAAGTATAATTTAAATATAATTATGCTGCAAATGCAGTATGCTCATTTTATTTGACAAAATGAAACTTAATGACGAACTATTTTGATTTGACAAAAAATTTTTTTAAATTATTTTTCAGTTACATTCAGTATTGAAAAATAATAGATTTAAGTTAATACAACGCAAAGGAGATCCGAAAAGAGCAAGAGGGCTATCGCCCCGAGTTTGTAGGATTTGGTTTCACGACGCGATTACATCTCGCAAGTTCCGCAATTTGAGGGTGCGGCGGTAATCGCGATCTCAATTTGCGTTTTCGTCGCGTTCGCACGTTGCACGTAGCAGCTAACGCAGGTATCTTCTCGACCGCATTGCACGTACCGCGAGGCTGTCGGATGAGACCCGAGAAAGGGGAAATCTCGTCCCCCTTCCCCCCCGTAACCGCATCCTAACTCCCTTTGCCCGAGTTACACCCCGCGCAAAAGCGAAGACGCTGACTAATAACTGGCGGTTTCCGCTCGTTTCACGCTCGCTCTGTGCGGATGGATTATGTGGTGTTGGTGACGGTGGCGTTGGCATTTTGGACTACAGATGTCCAATCCCGGGTTGCGACGGGTCCGGCCATGCCACCGGCAAATTCTTGTCGCACCGCAGGTAAGGCTTGTATAAGAAACTTTCAGGCTACATGGATCTTGCTTTAGGATAATCGTATGCTGTTTTCTGTTTTTTTTTTCCCGTATATACAGTGGGTGGACAAACCTATAATATAATCGAATATAATAACTTCTTGCATAAAAATAAATCAAAAGTGCAGAATGAACTTTTTTCGTCCGAAGCTTATTTTTCGAAAAAATTAAATTTAATTTTCAGAAAATCTTTAGATCTTTAACACAAAAAGTTATTGCAGCTTTTGAAGAAATAAGAAAACTCATAGGATTACTAACTCTATTCTTCTAATAGTGCTCTTTTCGAAGTTAAAAACAATGTATTCTTATTTTTTATTTATTGTATTCTTTTTTTGTAAAGTGAGACAAAATTTTAAAAATTATTATTTAATATTTAAATTTATTATTTTACGAAAAAATTATGCTTGGCCTGTATTAAGGCTACGTTCGCTTTGGGTAATGTGTAATATATGTATGGTTTATCATATAGAGATTTTGTTAAAAATTTGATTATATACATATATTGGTTGAAACACACACACACTTATCAGTTGCAAGATACATTAAATGAATCAATTTTATTTTCTCAATTGTATTGATGTTAACATTAAAAAATCTGATCATTAAGTAAAATGTAAATATATTTATAAATATTCCAGCTAACGTTAAATATTCACAAAAAATTCGATTCGTATTATCAATGTACTGAATGTTTCGAAACAGTAAAAGAATTGTCACAGAATGTTCAAATGTCGATGAAATGTCCAAGTCTATTCTTAATATCCTTTTTGTTTTCTGTTTTTTGCTTTTTGCTATTTTTTACATCTTGTCTTTTTGCTTCTTATCCGGTTTTATATCGCCCGAGATAAAAGTTAACGAACTTTGGAAGAAACAGGAAACACGTAGTAAGAAATACAATTGTTGATAAAATGGTGCAAAAGAGGGAAAAAGAAATAGGTAAAAAACAACAAATAGGCAAAGAACAACACAGGAAACAAAGAACACATTGTAGAATAGACTTCAGAATATTGTATGAATACTCCTTGTGTATATTTCACGAAAATCACGAGCGAGTGAGCAGTGCACATCTCCGCCGACAGAGGGCCGCAGCGGAGAGCATTTACTCATAAACAAGAATCACCTGGGAGAGAATATAAGAAGCGCAGCACTTCATCTATGAAGTGAGCCCAAAGATTGGGTTTCAAGGTTGGCTCCATTTTTTAAAATAAAATTTTGTTTAAAAATTGATTCACGGACGATCTGACATGGAATTTTTGAAAAAATTAAAATTTTGCGGAATATATATGGAACATTCTTGAAATATGTAACGATATACAAATGAATATACAAATGAAATTTTCAACCGACATTCGAATGTAATGAATGTATCTTCTATATTTCATAAATATTCGAAATATTTTGGAATATTCTTGGAAAGTTTTTTTGGGATTTTAGAAACATTTTATGAATATTTCCGGAATATTTAGTGTTTGCTGGGATATTTATATATAACTTTATGAAGTCTGAATAAAGATTGTCAATAAAAATTATTCTAGAAAAGAAATGTCATTTTATTGAACACCGGCATTTAAAACAGAAAATCCCCCTTCATCTTCATCTTTTTTTTCTTTTTTTCTTTTTTTTAGAAAATATGTACTGTTTTTACTAATGTACTCTTTAATGCAACCGAGAATTGGTCCCTAGTAGAGATATATTAATCAGAATCCATAAATCATAATTTAACAAGCACAATTTTGCTTATGGCAGTCGGGACATTTCCAGCAATTTTTCTTTTAATAAAATTGATAAAATTTAATTAATTGACATTGTTTTTTAATTTTAAATTTTCCTAAAGTCGTGTGATGTTATGTGAACACTAATGGTAATGTTTATAGCATCTCACAAACCATATCTTCATTAAGTGCATGTGTACTCTCTAAATTCTTTGAAATGGAATCTCTAAAAAGTGAAAATTGAGCCAATCTGGAAAAAGAGTTTCAGTCAATTTTAAATCTTTAAGAGTAAGATTTCACTCTTTAGGGTGACAATTCACTTAAAAAATTTAAAAAGTATTTAATTTCTCAGACACAAAGCCTCGGACAAAACAGTTTATTGGATACTTTTAATTTATTTTTGTATAAAGAATCATTCTCTGTCAGGTTGTACTATAGGTTTGTCCCCTAATTATCTTATGTGTCAAATTGCGACAATTAAATGCCTGTAAGAACATTAGCTTCTATACAGATCGCAAAATTAACTGTTGATGTTCTAAATAATTGTAATTTATTAAAAAAATTATTGATATTTTCGATTTGCGCTACGATTTTTATAATTTGATAATAAATTGGGTGATAGTAAATTAATGTAACTTAAGTATAAAATATTGTTTTAATCTGCTGTGGTCACATTACTGTTTATTTATTAAAGGAAGTTAGATTGAATTGATAATATACAACCTATTTTAATGATGTTTATAATTATAGTTCTTGAAATCGATGAGTCTTTATTAATTTGTGTATATACATTTCCTATATTATACATCTTCATTTTCTTATTGCAGTGCATCTGGGTGTCCAATTGCAAACAGGAATAAGATGCGAGTGTTGGAGTCTGGCGGCACAGTCGAGCAGCACAAGGCGGCCGTGGCTGCCGCGACAGCCATGAAGTTCGAGGGTGTCAATTGCCCCACACCTGGATGCGATGGACTCGGTCACATAAACGGCTCCTTCCACAGCCACAGGTCTTTATCGGGCTGCCCGATAGCCAGCCACGCCGTGAAGAAACCGAAACCGGAGGATAATATGAGCATGTACAGCAGAGGAATCACCGGTGAGGATCGAGTTGCCTGTGATGTCGCCTCCGGCTGTCAATACTTAACGATCGAAGAATAATATTGTCAGAGTTACGCTGTGCGTGAGACCAATCGTTACGAAGAAGAATAACGATCGAATTTTGTTCCAAAGAGTATTCGTAAAAAATTCTCCTCGCGTGCAACTGTCAAAATTGAAACCGCGAGATGCGTTTTTCTATCAAAACGCGCGGTAGAAAGAGAGAGAGAGAGAGAGAGAGAGAGAGAGAGAGAGAGAGATAGAGATAGAAGAGATAGAGAGATAGAGAGAGAGAGAGAGAGAGA
>NW_012130091.1:2028604-2030937 GCF_000143395.1 Atta cephalotes
AGAGAGAGAGAGAGAGAGAGGAAATGCTACGAAGTAGATAAGACGGTTTAAGTTCGCTCTCTGTTCTTTTCTATGCTTGCGTATCGCGCTCGTTCGGGATTTATCATCATTTATTTCTTTTACTTCAGAATTTATATTATCTATGAAAAAATATTTATAAATTGATCGACGCCTAGACGAGCGCGATGCTAAAACATACGGAATTATTGTATCTTCCTTTGTAAACTTGTGCATATCAGACCTTGTACTTAATTCCATGCTATGCCATACTCTGCTCTTCACGCAATGATGTGCTGTCATACCAATAAGAATAATCTCCTTCCCTATCCTTCCGTTTTTCTCTTAATCATCAAAGAATTCGTTTTTTTTTTATTTCTCCTTTTTAAATATTTCTTTTTCCGTTTCGACCCCTTTCTTTTTCTCAATAATAAATGTTCCAGGTTTGCGAACAAATATCGCAACTGATTAGATACGAAACGGTGAAAGGATGCCACAAGTAGCTTATAAAAGAGAAAAAAAGAAGAAACAGAAGCAACAGAATTGAATATGATGGCGTTAATTTACATCTCTTTTTTTTCCTCCCTTTCGATTCGGTCCCGCGCAGGAACCTCTTCCTTCGTTATGTACAAGACAGAAATGTAAAATCGAAAAAAAAACAAACAACCGTATGTCTTAATGATGGAAAATAATATATTCTGATTTATTCTGGGATCAGCTCCTTTCATGTTGAGCTTGGAGCACGGTTACTTTTGAAGGTAAGGGACTGACGTATTCGCCACTTGTTTCCTATGTGTTTTCGATGTTACATTACAGAATTTCCACACACCAGTATTTTTACTTTTACGTGACGACGTCCGAGTGTTGGCAATATCTGTGAATCATACATTTGGCACAGTAAGCAACTGTAAGCTTCTTTTTGCTCATTCACGTGTGACAAAATGTCGCGCCGCGCCATTTTACCGACGCCAGCACTCGGTGTCTTCCGTTTTTTTTTCTTCTATCTGGTATGATGGCACCTCACGCTAATTACCCTCAAAACACCCCGATATTGTCCCGATCATACCATTTCCACGGCACTCCTGTCAGGTTCGTGCGTCTCTTACCGAATCGGAGCACACGCTTGATCGAATGAGCCTCAAAGTGTCTCTCGCTTTTCTGCCGAGATGCGTTTATCACTTTGGCACGAACCATACGCAGAAGAAACCGTATCGTCCCATTATCTCGAGATAAACTATAATGCAGTGACTCGGGATGAGCGAAGTTAGAGAAAAAATAATATATTACAGTAGAATCATCGAAAAAATTATTTTATTCTGATGCATAATTGCGACATTTCACTAAACCGCTTCGCCTGAGTCGCTGCCTGAACCAATCCTTAACGTAAATTTTAAATGCTCGCTATATTTCCACTTGTACCGCATAAAATCCCATAAATCCTTGTTCGAATTTTTCGATCTAACGCTTTCCGATCGTGAATGAAAAAAGAAAAGAAAAGAAAAAAAGTAAGACCCGCCAAAACGCTTGTATTTAAATTCGTACGAACTTCCGTCGGGAATTCAAGTTGTGACCATTCAGTTTCCAGTAGTTTTTCCATTTGTTACGTATCACATATTAGGGCCGCATTTCGCATTTAGACGAAAGGGCGTACGAATCGCGCCGTGCACGCTTGATTGCGGGGAAACCGATTCTCTGGAAATCGGGAAATATATGATATAATCTCTCTTTCGACCGTAAAACGGATATTCGATCAAACTGGACCGTGTCTGTCCTGTCTCTAGGGTTGGAAGCCGGTGGTCCGGCTCACGGGGGTGCGGTAGGCACGGGTCAGGGTAACTCGAGCGGTAGCGGGACCGCCGGTGTCCAGAGCGAGGATCTCTACACACTGGAGGCTGAAATCACCGAGCTCCAGAGAGAGAACGCCCGGGTCGAGTCGCAGGTCTTGCGCTTGCGCTCGGATATCACCGCCATGGAGAATCAGCTCAAGCAGGGAGAAAAGGTCAGTATTTGCTCAGTCGGTAGTATACCGTGTGTCGAATAATTAAATAACAAACAATTGCACATGTAAAAATAGAAACTTTGTTAATTTTAGACAAATCTTTGTGCTTTTAAGCTAATCGCTTTGGCAATTGTAAAATCCAATTTCATTTTGAAAGCTAAATTATTACTCAATTCTAATACCATTCTAAGATAATGTATATTATCTTAGAATGTTATATGTTGTTTAAATAATTTTTTTTCATGATATTATTTTATAGAAAATTTATTACACACACACACACACACACACACACACATATATATATATATATATATATATATATATAATATATATA
>NW_012130091.1:2031655-2033935 GCF_000143395.1 Atta cephalotes
ACACACACACACACACACACACACACATATATATATATATATATATATATATATATAAAATAATATATTAATAGTAACTAAATTAACTAATTTTTTTTATTTATAACCGTATGCTGGTATTAGTGAACTAATCGGTAGTTGATCAATCTTCCAGCAAACAAATTAAAGTTACAAAAATTTTCTTTAAATTTCCTAACTTAAAAGTACAATAAAAGCAAATAGAAAGACTCGAAGAAATAGGCACTGTTCAAAATGTGTTAAAATAACGACAAGTAACGTTAGCTTGTTTACTGAATTATTTCGCATATTAAAAAGAATTTGAGAATATTTCATTTTAAATTTTCCTAGCAGAATAATTTATCAGTTCTATGATGGGTATGTACCGAGTTACGCATGAAGCGCATGATGCATCATTTGTTGTTGCTATTCACCAAATAATAAAGAAAAGAACAATAAAATCATGTGCTTCATGCATAAGTCGGAACATACTTTCTGTGATGGCTTTAGAAAGTAGCTAGTGGCTCTAGAATAATATATTTTCACAGACATCTTGCGCACCTAGACTAACAAAAGCACCCTGTCATTTCTTTTTGCAGGAAACGACAACGATAACTCAACGTAATAATAATTTGACCGAGTACTATCAGTCACTACGCGACAACATGATCACTCTGCTGGAGCAAGTGCGAATACCGAACGCCCCGGGCGGACCGCAAGAGAAAATAGGCCATGAGAACTTCGATAGTTACCTGACGAAGTTGCAGACTCTGTGCACCGCCGACGGCTACTGCGCTGACGAGAGCAATCGGCCGATTTATGAGACGGTGAAGACTGCCCTGCAGGACTTCACGGTCCTGCCGACACCCATCTGAGACCATCCTTAAAGATCGACGATCTGGTACTGAGCGTCGCTCTTGGGACTCGCGCGATTAAGCGATCTGGCGTATTCGTGACGCGGATCGCAAGTCGTTCCGCTCTCGTCCTGGATACTACGAGTGAACGGAACGGTGCGAGAGAACGGTGCCCAGTTCCCATGAAAATGTAGACACATATAAATCAACACGAGGACGCACGAAAGAAAATTGCGTCGATCGTGACTGAGCACCGCGGATCGGCCTATCGACCTAGGAGAAACCCGGCTTCGTGACGCGTGTGACTCATCCGGATATTGTGGAGAATCCGGCTGTGCGTCACATATGTATCTACGTGTGTACTTACATCGCTCGCGTGAATTTCGGACTACGTCACTTGGCGTCAACCTTGCGATCATTGCACATATGATCGTCGGGTGACGATCGTCAGTGAAAGTCGTCGTGGCCAGTCGAGCATGCCGGCTCGTAGGCTTGCTTAGGAAACGCTATAACGGCATCTAACCACCGCACCGGTATGACGACTCCATTGGGGCAATCGAAGTAAACGGACTATGTTTACGGGGCGACGTTGGCCCCCGTAACGATATATCTTTTGTACATAACGATGTTTACGTCAAGTATCATGATTAATAGCGGCCGCTATCGCCGCTTATGTACATACACACAACGGGAGAAATTGCGTTTATATATTATTCGACAGGTTGATGGTTAAGTCGCTCTATAAATCGTGTAAAAATGATTAATTTAGCTGTATATCGGATTCTTGCCACTTAACGCTGTGTAACTGTTACCGTTTAAGCGAGGTCAGTGCGCGACTTTATGAGGATCGGTACGTCCATCAATGACGTTTCTCTTCTGATGAAAATCCAAAAGTTAAAACTTATAAACCAATTTATCGACTATTTACCAGCTAGTCACTATTATTATTATTATTATCATCATCACATCATTATGATTATTATTATTACTATTACTGTAACTATTACAACCAGCCAGATCGTTTTTAGCGACTAATTCAATCGTCATTATTGCTACCATTACTCTTACTACTGTCGATAAAATATAGTCACAAAGTATACCAACATATTTATATAATATAATCGAATCTATAAGAAAGAAAAGTGCGATGCGTGTTGTCCATAGACTGTACATAATCACAGAGATATACAATTATTATAAGGACAAAAATCGCTGGCGATAATGAGCTGCGATTTTGGTGGGACGACGAAAGAGAGAATGAGAGGAAGAGAGAGAGAGAGAGAGAGAGAGAGAGAGAGAGAGAGAGAGAGAGAGAGAGAGAGAGAGAGAGAAGAAGAAGANAGTAGTACGAACGTACGTACGTATAGTATACTACTACTACTATAACTACTACTATATAACGTACGTACGTACCGTAGTTACGTTTACG
>NW_012130091.1:2033955-2043594 GCF_000143395.1 Atta cephalotes
GTAGTAGTAGTAGTAGACGAGAGTAGTAGTAGAGAGAGAGAGAGAGAGAGAGAGAGAGAGAGAGGAAAGGAGAAAGAGAGGAAAAGAAAGAATAATGCTCACGAGGTCATATATGACCTCTTCATTAACAACTGTCAATCATAAGTCCGATGTTCTGTCGAATTTATGCTTGTTCGAGGCAAATGATCAAGTCTCGATCGTTTCATCAAGGACACAAAGAAGGATCGAGCTTCGCGTTCCTTCATGACACGTCGCGACCAATTCGGTCGGAGGATGTTCGTATGTGTTATAATTTCGGAATGTGTCACATTCTCTCCCCTGTATATTCGTGATCACCTACGACCGCATCGTGAGACACATGTACATTTGTATCGGCGCGGTTATTATTGTTTTTGTTGATATATTGTGTTTCTATTTATTTTATATGTTTGTTTTGCTGATGGAACGAGAAATGCAAGGAATTTGTAAATATCGAAAAACCGGCTCTAAATCGTAAGAGTCATCGCTTCTCGTTGGAGGATGAGTGTTATTATTACTATAGAACATGCCAGAATTTTGGTTTTCGCTGGTTGACCTTTTACACTTACATGTAAATCGATCGATCGACATGCAAGAAACTTTTATTATTTTGACAATATAATGCCTGAAAACAAAATGGAAACATATAATTCAACTATGAATTTATTAAAATATAAATATAGATATAATTAAAAGGAAGGATTTGTTAATGAGACGTTTATAGATCATTATGTATCATACAATACATTGATGTATTCATTACATTTATTAATATTAATTGTACTGCCAAGAAAAACGTTCTCAATATATCATAAATGTTTAAATAATTTAATTTTAATATTCTTATTATCTCTCTTCAAATTGTAATCATATATGAATTGGGAACGAGTTGGAAAGATTGTAAAATCATAAGATATGAATCGTAAAATAGCAAACATGTCGATCGTACAATCAGTGATTTTGCCGATATGAAGTTGCATTATGTTAAAATTATATTATGTTCGCTATTATATGTATCAGATAATGTATATAAAGAGAAGGAAAAATTAATTGTTTGTCTGAGATGCTGATGAGATGTAAGAAGCTGCGTGCAGAAGAAGTAAATATACTTTAACCAACCACCGTGTAGTGAGAGTAATAACAAATTACAGATAGCGATAGTCGACCGACAATTACGAATAATCTCGACGTTATAATTATTCTTGTCACTATCATTGTCATTATAATTACATTGTCACTGTCGTACTAAAATATTTCTTTTCTTATTTCGAGTTAGCGCAATTGGCATGTAAAAAAAGGAGATAAGAATGAGGGTGAAAAACAGATAATAATCAACAGTTAAATTTTGACTTTGCAACAGAATACCTAACTTCAATTCTGTTGCATCGCAATTAATATTAAATCTGCAATATTCATTATGGTACATCATTATCATGTACTAGTCTTGAGTACTATTGTTATTATTGCTATTATTATCAATATTATTTTATTATTATTATTATTATTACTACCAATTTATTATCACTATTATCGTTATGTTTTCGTCACTATTACGATTATGATTGTTGCCGTTAATAAAAATCTACAGGTATATAAGTTCAATAACATGCTTTAAGTAAGTATAAATGTTACTCCGATTGAATAAAGGGTATTTATCGATGAATACGAATTATTTCTCCTTTCACATTATATTTATATGAAATTTATATTTTTAATGCCTCATAATATTCATAAGAAGCACGATATATTATATGATATATATGAGATAGAAAAAGAAGAGCTAATTTAAAAACGGAAGTGGCTATCTATCAGAGCTTTAATTTTATAACTTTGTATGCTGATATTAAATGGAAGATGATGTAAACAAGATAGATAAATAATACGCGATCTTCTACACGATATGACATTTAGCAGGAAATAATGATATAAAAGGTGGACACATGAGAACAAGAGAACAATAAGAAGAAACTTGCCGTAGAAAAATTTCGTATTTTGTATTTGCATTTTCGATATAAAAAAGTCTTATTTTACAAGCATCGCCATTGCATTCGACAGTGTTGCATCATAATTATATCTACACGTATGTATATGTATAATAGTATATATCACAATAAAATGGACGTGCGAACGGCTTTCGCATGAGTGTGCTGTGCGCGTGTGTGCGTATTTAAATAGACAGACACTGAGATATGGCAGAAGATCATTCTTCAGTAAATTACGCGCAGCTGAGTTTGCAACGCGCTAAATGCTCTATTACTGTGATTCCTCTCCGAATCATCGTGGGACGCGAACCTCTATTCAAACGCGCATTGCGATCCCGACAGTGTCCCGGAGTGAGAAAATCTATCGCGAATATTTCCCATCGTATATATATAAAAAGTCACGTAGACTTAATAGTGAATAGTTGAGTTGCTTATTTCGAAAGTGACATGGATCAATATTGGAACACGATGAATTTTAAATATTATATTATGTAGGGATAAATCGATGCGATTTACTTATTTTACGTGATTCCATCAATTTTTTTTTCACATCACTTCCGAAATAACTCCGATCATAATGGGATGAATTAAAAATACATATTCTAGAAAACATGTGTTTGCTCCGTCAATTGACTTTAAGAGACCACCGTTTCTGCAGATCGGCGTCAATCAGGCGCGACTGGAATCGTTAAATTAAATGAACAGTCGACCGCAAGCTGAACGAAACATCTGACTGTCAAAAGTCGTTACTTCATTCTCGCGGTTACAGAACGGCCGAGCAATAGCGCAGTTGATAGAAATCGCGGTCGCTATGACATAATTCATCGCAGATAGATTCTCATTGAGACGCGATTATTGGATTACGTTGAAAGAAGTACGATATGTATAGACTATGTTTGCAATTGTGCACTGTGTGTCAGTACGTCGTTACGTATCACCTTTGCATATTCTTAATTTTTTAAGATGAGCGCGAGATTCCATGAGAGATCCATCTGACTTTCGAGAAATAATAAAGCGAAGTTTGGATTCGTGATATAATTTGAAAGTAACCGCAAGTCTTAGGCCGCGTTGAAT
Organism: Atta cephalotes; assembly: GCF_000143395.1. Taxonomy (NCBI): domain Eukaryota; kingdom Metazoa; phylum Arthropoda; class Insecta; order Hymenoptera; family Formicidae; genus Atta; species Atta cephalotes. The sequence goes on from NW_012130091.1 coordinate 2,037,030, forward strand.
AAACTCGGATATTGTCATAATTAACGAAGTCTGTTCAACGATTCTTTGTTTTTTTTCTGAATTGTAATAAAAAATACAGTAACGTAGTTACAAAGGAAGAATTAATCATTCTAAGCACTGAACGATATCAGTGTTATCAGGATTCGCAGTATTTAATAGATAATAATCTAAGCAATTGATAAATATATCTGAGGCATCGTGAAGAGATCTTCTCTTAATTCTTGATCGTGGAAACATTGAGCGTTTTTTGAATTGTTCAACTTTTTCTCTTTCACATCTTGCACATCTTGCTATACGTATACATTATGCATCTCATAACGACAAGAGCAAACAATTGTCGTATGATCGTATTATTTCGCAGTCCACAGACATGATCGCTCTTCGCAATTGACAACGGTGTACGTCGATTCTCCATTCACGTCGTAAAATCTGCGTATTCATTGGTCTCTATTTTCAACACTCTAATCTCACCTGGAACAAAAAGAAATTCGTTCGAGAGACTAGCTCTTCTTACAAATTTAAAAGTACTCTGCCGTATTTAATTAAAGATTTTATTATTATAATTTTTTTACACAATCGAGTATAATTAGTATGATTACAAAATAAAAATGAATAATTAACTCGTAACAGAAACACATATTTTTTGTGCCCACTAAAAGAATATGTGGGAACCACTGAAGTTTTATTTTGTTGAATTTTTGAAATTGAATTATGTGTTTTTAAGTTCCATCAATATAAGATTGATTTCAATCCTAATTCAATTTACTCTAATCTTTATCTTTTTCTAGCGTTAGCATTTTCTAATTCCAAAAATTCTAAGAATTCTTAGAATTAGAAAAAATCAAAACGGTAAGTTGAATCAAGATTAAAGTTAATTTTATATTGATAAAACTGGGTCTTAATCTATGATATATGATTATTTGTAAATAAAATAGAATTTATCACTCCTAATTTAAATATAAATACACGTTGGAAATTTTTTTCAGAAAATATTGTCTTTTAAAATTATTCTTAAAATCACCAAAATCTAAATATTCTAGTTACGGGTAAAATAAAATACGAAATACTTGTAACATGAAATAAATGATTAATCAATTTTATTGATTTCGAAAAGAAATGTATTAAATAAAGATTTATAATAATCGCACAAAATGCAAGAGATCTGGGTTCGACTTTCGACCGAGGTAATATTTTTCGCAATAACATTAATTATTTACAGATTTTAATATGTTGTTCAACATTATTAAGATCGTTTCAAAGATGCGAATAAGCATAAAAAATTTGTTAAATTGCTCAATTTAACTCGTGATATTACTGCAGTAGTTTAGTAGAGTTAGCGTTTTCAAGATCGAAAAATCATTTCAGCGAGTGTTTTTGGGAATTACATACGTATATAAATTTAGTATATAAATTTACACAAGAATCATATAAACATTTAAGATCCAGCTAGATGTTTAAGATTTTGATTTTTATAGTTTGTGTTATCACACATATACGGTCCTATAATATATTATATTGTATATACAATAATGTTTTTTTATTGCAAGTTAACATTGGTTATCCATGTTTCAAGGCGTGGATGCAACCAAAAGGATTCACGAGTATTCTTACCTCGCGTATGGTGGTGGCGGTGTTAGCGTTGGTGAGACGATACTGATAGTCGTCGGAATAATTTGTCCTGAGGATAATGGAGGCGTGCTGCCATTGCTCAACCTGATTAATTGACTAGGATTTAGCTTGATAGCATCGTCGTAGCTCGGTGGTGCATCCGTCACCGCTTCGTAATCCGGTGGTTTCTGCCTCGACACGCCAGGCGGTTCCTCGATGGAAATCACGTGGATCGGGTCATCGATCTTTAAAAGGAGAAGATCGGTTGAGTTACTTCAGCGTATCATAGAATTCAATTGCATAACTTTGCATTGCATAGCTTCATTGCTTATTTTCGCATTTGAATGTTTCTTACTTAACTTTAAGAATTTATGTCAATTATTTTAATCTTAATCGTTTATTGTTGGATTTTTAGAAGCATTCGTTATAATAATTGCGTTCTAGATTTTAATTGAATCTTACTTTGATTGTTATTCAAGGAAAATTGTCTTCTTCTAATTTAAGAACTGATGCGCACATGTTGATATATAATTTAATGTATACAATTAGCTTCGGAAATTTTATAAAGTAATTGAGATGCGAAAATATTCTGTAGATGTTGTTATTGTCTTTTCCATACATAGTTTCAGAAATTATAAAAGAAATACTTTAATTAAGTAATTCAAACCCAAGCAGAACAACAAATCATAATTGACTACAAAATGATCATTAAAAGTCATTTTTCAATCATTTCCGATTCATTTTAATGTTATTTTGACGTTATCACTTGTTGTTCTGCTTAAGAAATTTCTTAGTTTAATTTTATGGTTTATAAAGCAATTATAATTGAAATTCCCCAATGATAGCGAACGAATACATTTATTTAAAGAAAAATATGTTGCACAGTTAATCATCGTGGAAATACACCGTCGTCGGAGTCTATTTAAAGTATCCAGATCGCGACCCGCCAGTGCCGGCCTCATAGTTTCCGCGATATTCTACTTGCCGCATTATAAGGATATTCACCCGGAAGTGCACATCGCGCTATATTCGTCGTAGGTCGTCTATAGATATCTACGTACTAGCTCTCTCGGTATTCTTCGAAAGCATTGATGACAGATAGCTGGCTGAATGTAAGTCGCGAAAGGGCGCACGCGAGATACGTATAGGGTGACGTATAATACGAGACGCGAGCGCGCGCGCGGTCGACGAGAATAGCCGTGGCTATTTACGGTGGTAAAAAAAAGCTTCGCTGGAAAATTGCATAATAATCAGTCTAAGTGGAAACGGCGAGATGAACGGCTATGACCCCAAGATCCCCTCTTTTGCGACAGCACGAAATTCTATTCTGCTAAAATGTACTTGATTATCTCTGAACTGTAGGCACGAATGTGACCTCGAAAATTCGAAGAAACAACATTCCACGCTGTTTATATTTGGACATATCAGACATGAAGATGACGTTTTTCTGCCGATACGTCACCTCAATGTATAAATACATCGAGTCATGATAATCGAATCGCGAGAAAATAATGTTGGATGATATAATTGAGGTCATTGTAGCATGTCTGCGTCTCACGTAAGAGATGGACAAAATTCATTTCGTTGCAAATATTTTATCCAATAATCAATTGAACCGTGTCGAGCAATTAATAATTTCCAAATTTATGCGAAAAATTCTCAAATACATTTGATGCCATTGTGGTCATATGATTGTTAAAAAATCAATTGACTTGCAATTAAAGTACGTCAAGCAATCAATAATTTCCTTAAATTTACATGAAGAATTTCTCAATTTATTGACGTCACTCACCGTTGAAAGAGCAGAAAATTGCAATTGCATCACGTTTTTCAATGATCAAATTTAAATAAAACATTTTTCTAATATCACATTTCCTTTTTCAAAAGCAATGTCATGATAAATCGTTGTCTCAGAGGTTATCAAGCTTACACGAGAAAATTAATTACGCATGATTTAAATAAATTTCTAAGGATCGAATGATATTGCTGTGATACGGAGAAACGACTTTCTCGATTTGGGAAACACTCGACTTAATAATTAGTAAGAATAGATAGAATTGCGTGGTAATGCCATGAATAAAATCGAGACAATGTAATAATTCGATGCCTTGTACGTTCCTCAATATACAACCAAGAAGTAAACATGAAGATTTAATTTAAAGTTGCGTAATTGACAGCAAATATTTTTTATGATACGCGATGCAGCGTTTCGATATGAAATTTATTTTAGATTGTCAATTTAATCTTCCGTCTGAGCTTTTTTTTGGCACAAATAAAATTTTGTTTTCAAATTTCATCCTCCATTTTTTCCCCTCAAATTTTAACTTTTATTAATTAAAGGTTTTATCATTTGATTTAAAAAATTATTTGATAATGTAATGCAGATATTGAAATAACCTTGAATTTTTTCACATTTTTTGAAAATCTAGTAGAATAGTAAAAAATTTGGATTGAACAAAAAAGGCTCAGATTGCAAAAGAAAGAAATAAAAATATAATTGTAGACAAAATTTTATGAATTTTAACCAAATTTATACAATATATATGTCCAAGGACAAATAATGATAAATATAGTTTGGTACATGTTTCCGGGTGAATATCCTTCTAGTAGCAATCGACATTAGAGACTCTACCACGACCTCCTTTGCCGACGTGCACTATATCTTTTTTGCATATACAATGTAACGAAGCATAAAGAACGGACAGGCAAACATTTGAAAATGGACAGGTCGTTTATTTTACATAGAGAATATTCGCCGATAATTCCACAGAAAAAAAATGTCTTACAGATTTAAAATACTGGCTAGAAAAGTAAGAAGGAGGGAAGAAAACTAAAATATATATTTCATAATAAAAGAGAGAAAAAAAAAATTTATAATATACGATCCAATTATATCTTATTAGGTAAATATTAATTATTGTCAATATTAGATATTATTGTGTTTGTACTAAAAGAATGCTAATGGGCTGACTATACAATACTTTCAAATTGTCTCTTACGATGTGTTAAAATTGTTTCTAATAATAATAGATAAATGCTGATTAGGTGCGCTGATAACAATACGTTGAATAGATATCGTAATAGAAAAAAAAGAGTATGAATCATCAGTTATATATACTGACAATAACACTAATCTCTTACAAAGGAGGATATTGCTGGTTTCAAGGAAAATCAAAGGTATCCGTGGAATCGTTAGTAATATTTTCGTCATTCGAAATCGAAAGGAGGAAATGATAATAACATGATGCAATCGTGACTTCACGCCATTCCATAGATGACACGAGTCTTACAAGTCTCGCGATCAAAGCGCTTCTGTCGCTTGAAATTTTTACAATGTCCGCAAACATCCAGGCACATGTTTTACCTGGAAACATACGACGAACACAGAGAGTGTTTACCCAACATTTAAATGATTTATAAACACTATTTAATGATGTATTATCTGATATATGAAAGTGTGTACTCTTTTTATCTTTATGCTTTCTTTTTTTTCATATCTCTCGTTCTCACTAGGTACCGGCTAAGTTCGACAGAGGAAAAAAATATGAAATATAGATCGTAGGTATATTATTAAGCTTTTTCTTATTCTGTCCATCGTCACTGGTAATTGCGGCTTACTGCTAGGCTACGGTATATCTATAGATGATACGCGTTCTTTGTGGTCTATAATAGGGGGTTGACCCGAATCGATCTAAAAACGTTTTAATCTCAGGGGCCTTCAACCGCACCGACGGCAGCGACCTGCATCTTTTCATATCTGGCCTAAAGAGATTTATTATGTATGACAGACACTTATTATCACAATAGTAGCGATGTAAGAATGTCTGGCGAAATTATGTTAGTATAAATATCCGAAATGTGTGTCTTACTACAAAATATAATTTGCATTAAGAATAAAATTAATGTAATTAATAAAGAAATAATTAATAAATAACAACAAATAAAGATAAGACTAAAGATATTTATATGTAAGATATACATTTATATATAAGAAATATAATATTAAAATTTTAGAACTTTTAAAACTTTGAATCTAATTTAATTCTTTTTTTAATGGCACAAATATGTTACGTAAGAAAATAGATAACACTTAGATATTTCAATAATTTTATGATATTTAATAATATAATTTAATATTATTAAGATTAAACATGGTTCAAGAAGTGAATTTAATTAGAAAAGAAATTTAGAATATTTAAATTACAATGTACTATTGTTACATTTTTTGTTATCTTTTTTAATTTTTATAAGCTTAATAATTGTAGTAAACTATAAAATGTGTTACAACTTTTGATCGATGTTTACTCGATTTACTCGATAGGATTACGTGACATTTGTAGAATATAAGGAGCTAATAATAATAATTGTTGCTCGCATTTTAAAAGTGCATATGAAACACGTTTTTGTGTGATAACGATGATTAATGAAGGCAAAGTTATAAAAAAAAGTAATGATTATCAGAAAACCAGTAATATTGATTTGCGTTGACATGAGTCATAGCACCCATAATTTTAATTCCTTCTTTGAAGTTAATTCTTTCTTCCAAGTTCAATTCGAACTAAACGACAATTTTGTTTGATGGAGCAAATATATTCGCCAGATTGACAGTCTGGGAATTACCTGTGCCGTAATCGGATGATTCGTATGTTGCGTATGCGTGCTCGTCCTAGTTGGCGGTGCGTGTAGCCAACAGCACATTGCGGCGCAAATGAGTAGAGCCCCAGCAACTATGCAGGCGACACCGACGTAACGCACTGGTTCAACATAATTCTCTGCTAAACCCAACCAGTTGATGAGAGCTCCGACGCACAACAAGACCATCCCGTATCGATACGGACGTTGTGATCTCCGTGATTCCTCCAAAGACATAGCTAAAACATGGAATGTCTTTTTAAAACATTTTAGTAGTGTATATCATCCGATAGATCGAATATAATAAAAGGTCTTTTTTTATTCT
>NW_012130091.1:2044390-2072196 GCF_000143395.1 Atta cephalotes
TTTTTATTTCTCTCTCTCTTCTCTCTCTCTCTCTCTCTCTCTCTCTCTCTCTCTCCCTTCCTTCGTCAAACTTTAAATACAATATATATGCATTTCATGTGTCAGGGATCCATCTAAAAATTAATTATTTTTAAAATAATCATGAAAACATGTTAGTGCACATATTATAAGATTGAAAATAAAAAATAATTAAGTGGATATTATATATCTTGCATCTAAAATATTAAAGATAACCGTTTTAAGAAATTTTTCTTTTTTGTTGTAGCTAAAATTACAAAATACAAAATACAGCTAAAATTACAAATACAAAATATGTATACACATTTTTTATAAACATGAATTTTTTATTTCTTGTACTTTCGAATAAAAATATTAATTTTTCAAAGTTAAATTTTTTACGATAGTTATGACAAATACTTGATTACTAATACATTAAAAAATTAAGTGTAAAGGAAAATATTTAAAAAAATCGATTTATTTTATAGCGATTGGGTTAAAATTCATTAAATGTTTTGGAAAAATATTTGTTTACAAGTGAATCCCATTACTATCCAAAAATTTCCTTCATGGTACTATATATTATATATATTAAAGTATTTTTAAGAATTTTTTTAGATTTTTAAAAGACGTATATCTAAAAGTGGAAAATTCAGTGGAAAAACAGGAAAATTCTAAATTAATTGATATGTTTATATAAATTTCGTATATTTTGTAATTTTAACTTATTATAAATATAAAAAAAAGAAAAATTTCTTAAAATGACCAGTATCTTAGATGTAAGACACTTGTTGTTTTGACCTTCAATCTTATACTCTTATACAATATTAATATATTTCAATATCTTTATTAATAATAATAAAAAAAGATTCTTGATATTAGTAAGAAATAAACACAATAATAGGGCATGTAGAGAATCTAAACTACAAATATTTTTTTATATGTTAAAAAATAAAATTCAATAAATAATAACGATTCAAATAATTAAATAAATTAAACAATGTAAAATAGAGCTAAGAACTACTATGTGAGTACAATATTATTATAAACAATCTAAAAATTCATAGACGTCTTTCGACTTCTATTGGATTATTTTCAATGTTAAAAAATAAATTAAAAAATGTTATCGGTAATTATACAAGATCAAAATGTTCAAAAATTAAAATATAAAAAATGCATGTTGTACTCGCATGTTGGCAAGAAGAATAATGGCAAGATATAGTCTGGATTCAAACTTCACATCGAAACTTGATGTTAATCGATTCCAGAAGTCATACAATAATCGTATGAAGTTTATTATACTGTGAACTTCTTCTCAAATTTACAATAGATTGATACAGTGAAATCAATATAAAAGTGTATACATGCTTCATTTTCTTTTTACAACTGATTAACGTTAGATCATCCAAAAAATTGAAAAAATTGAGTACTACAGGTAATTATAAAATTTGTTGATATCAAATGGGTCTTAATACTGTAGAACTCTGAGATATAAAAAATAAAATTATTCTAATCAATTATAATTAAAATATGATGTTACATGTTATACATTTTTAATTTTAGTCCTGGACTGATTTCTTCATATTTAATTTAATCTTCTTCATATTTAATTTCTTCATATTTTATTTATTGAAAAATTCAATTTTTACATAATTTATGATTCTGTTGATTTTACTTTCTGATTATGGCTATATATTATTTATTATCACATTGACTAATGGAATTTTGACGAGTATCATATCATTGAATTGTATTAATATATTGGACATATTGGTAAGTGTTTTACCAAGGTATGTATTTGCTTGCTTTTTATTTTATTATAATTATTTTATGATAATGAAATTTATAATTTTATTAGAACATCAAGAAATTCTTTTCAATCGGTTTTCCAATCTTTTAGCGAGCAATTTCCATTCCTTTATGCAACGTTTAACTGGTCTCACGATATGTTTATAATGTATTCCATGTCTATTAATACTATTTGATTATAACAGTGTTAATAGTGGTAACATCTTTTTTTACGTTTAGTATATATCTGAGAAGAGACTAATTGAAAAGCCGAAATATGTAATATCGTAATTTAATTTAATTGATTAGAATATAATGATTTTATTTTTTAACATATAAAAAAATATTTGTTGTTTAGTCTCTTACCTGCTCTATTATTATATTTATTTCTTATTAACATGTTTTCATAATCATTTCAAAAATTAGAAACAGTTTATTTTTAGGTAAATCCCTGACACGTGGAATACGCTAAACATTTATTTAATTTTAAGTATAGAGGAAACCGGGGATGATTGTTGTACGACGTTGATTGTTAAAATGCTTATAACTCATGTCACTACTAGCCTCGGTGGTCTAAAAGCTTAAGAAAGCAAGAGTTCCAGGTTCGAGTCCCGGCTAGAGATAATATATATTTTTCGCAATAAGAATTAATTATTTACAGGTTTTAATATCTCACTCAACATTATTAAGATCGTTCGAAGATGCGAAAAAGCAAATTATTAAATTGCTAATCAATTTAACTCATGATATTACTGCGGTAGTTTAGTAGAGTTAGCATTTCAAAATTGAAAAATCATTTCGGCGCGCGTTTCAAAAGATTACATACATAATATATAAATTCACACAAAATTATACAAGCATTTAATCCAGCTAGATTGTTTAAGGCATTGATTTCTATTTGTTATCACATATACATCATATAATATATTATATTGCTTATAACTCAATCAGCAGAAAAATCTCTTTTCTTGATAGTAAATTGCTAATATGATATTAATTTGTTGTGTAAAAGGTGTGCACCAAGAACATTGTATATAGATTGCCGAGTAAGCAATTGCCGAATTACATAATGCTATTCCTAATAAAAAATTGAATAAAAAAAATCTTCTACTATTTTGCAATTTTCATGATAGTTAATAGTTGGGCAGCCGGACGTGCTTATTCAATATTTTGAAATTAATATTTCGTCAATCGTTGTGAAAATTGCATCGTTGCAAAATTGTATTCAATTTTTAATTAGGAATAACGCTCTAAGTGACAATCAATTTTAATATAAATGGACACATTTTTAGAGATTGTACTTACAAATATGTTATTTCATATAGATATATATGTATGTTTTTCATATACAAACACACCACATTTTTCATATAGAAACCCAATACAAAAACATATTACGTATTTTATGATGAAAATAATTATTTTATTTGTATTAATGCCATAATTACTACTATTTCTTATCAGAGGTGTAGAGAGGTTGCTTGGCGAAACTGCTAAGGGCGCACCAGCAGGGGTGCCAAAATCACGATCGTAAAACGCTTTTTACTAGTGACCGTGATATCTTGCAAACGCTTTTAGTAAACTTAAACGTTTTAGTAAACTTAAATTGATAAATTATTCATTCTTCGATGAATCAAGAAAGATTGACCAATCTTGCTTTATTATCAATTGAACATAAAGCGGTCTCATAAATTAATCTGAATGATATAATTATGAATTCGCTGTAGTCAAAACGAGAAAAATGAAATTTTAACTTTTTTAAAACATATATAACTTTAAAAGTAATAAAATATTTGTACTTTCTAATATACTAATGTTTAAATGTATGGATTAGAAAACATTTTTTATCTTGCATCTCTATACTGCAGTAAATTTGTAATTATTGTAGAAAAAATTTTTCTCGAAAGGGAAAGGAGCGCCAATATTGTATTTCCTTGCCAAGGCGTAACAAACTCTCACTAGGTTTTTGTTTCTTCTTATGTTACGTCCAATGAACTCGACGATTCCTTCGTCTCATAAACATTCGATCAATAAAAGGCACGAACAAATTCCGATAACATGTATTCGAGGAAACTTTCTCAGTCGAAAAATAATAAATATATAATAAATAAAATTTATATAGTATCAACGCATCGGGCGTTCAATCTCTTCTCGAGCACTGTGGAAAAGAAAATCGTTGAATAATCATTATCAAATCGCGCTGTTACGCGTTGCCACCAAGATGCTAAGCAGGGTCGCGAACCGATTCCCATGATAAGAATGATATAGCGCGGATACTCGAGAGAAGGCAAAATGTTTAACCCGACTAGAATTTGTGTCAGGTTAACTTTATGTGTTATAAGGATCTGATTTGGTTGACTTAAGTTAATCTTGAATAAGGTACACCTAAGCAAATCCTCATCAGGTTTGAGTATGATTGACTTTTGTAAAGTTGTATAAGGACCTGGTTTGGTTGACTTAAAATAATTCTGAATAAGGTATAACTAAGAAATTTTCGTTAGATTTGATTGATCTCGTTTCTAGTATGCAGCTACGCCACAAGATGGACGAGTAAGAAGAAAACAAGTTCTATAAGAAGGCATATGCAAGTCGATTTGAATAATCTCTTAGAGATTATAAAGTTCCTTCAGAATATGCCTCCTGGACTTCTGAAATATATGTTTTTTGCTTCTTTTAGAATGTGATGCTAAATTAATAGCATTTGTACAATTCCCGACTTAAAAATTTATTCAGTAATTTTAGCAGGTCCTAGCTAGGTTGACCTTATTTCATTATCAGGTCCCAATGAGGCTATCTGGATGAGGATTCGACTACTGTGCTGCGTTACATGACTGATCAAGTCCCGATGAACTTACCTTATTAGGACCTGATAACGAAATAACTCGAATAACTGATAACGAAATTAATCAACTTGATTAAGATCTGCTAAATTCCTTGGATAAATTTCTAGGGAATCTTCTCATCGATATCACGCGCGTCCGATGATAATATCCCATGCAAAGGCTTAAGAAAAGATCAAATTTAATGACACCTTCCGATATTGGGAAACTCAACAAAATTATGACTCACACTTCTTGCTTCCCAAGGAGTACAATTAACTAAATTCAGGAATATTTGTTTATCGCTCAATGTGAGAGCAGTTCGATAAAATGTAGAGTTTTCCCACTTGTAACTTAAGACTTAAGCAAACGCTGATAAGAAAAGAAATCGATAATTTACAATCCATTCTCTCCCAGTAACAAAACTCACTAATGGGCGTGAACCTGAAATCCTTTAAGAAGATGATATAATATTAGGTGTGGGAAAAAGTTCGTGGCGTTTTTCCCATTAGATGGCATTTAAAAAACGCCACGAACTTTTTCTTACATCTAATATTATCACCAATAAGAATAAAACCAAATCAAAATTTACAGCGCGGGTGGAGCTAACTTAAGGGCAACTTTCCATTGACCAGTTAAAACTGCTATGATATCAAGAAGAAGAAAATTCCTACAAACCTGATTCTTCGATTTCCCAATTAGATATATCCTTTCAAAGAACACTTCCAAAAAAAATATCTATATAAACTGCGATATCGCGAGGCACAGAGCAGAGAAGAAGAGAGCAAAAATTGAGGGAGAACGAGAACAAAATCTAGAACGACAAATTTACAAAACTCACGCTTATATAGCTGTTTGTTAGAGTGCGCGATCTTTTCAATCGGATAAACATCACATTTTTTCGGTTTCTGATACTGATATAAATATTACGACAGCAGAAAATTGTAAATCTCTTATTATTATTATTTTATTATTATTTTATTTGTCTCTAAAATTAAACTATCTCAAGAGAGCAAATAATTCTTTAGGTCAAGGTCTTATTAAATATTTAAATAATATTTCCGAAATCAACGGAATCGACGGAACAAATATCTCCTCCTTCAAACACTCCTCTCCTTTTTCTTACAATATTTAGTCCTTGTTTTTTTCGATCTCTTCCCCCTTCCTTATAATTAATTGAATTGAACTAATTTCCGTATATCGCCTCTTCACTTGCATACACGATGTACACACAGATTCACGCTCGTTTTTTGATTTAATTTTCTTAAGCTAGAAAAAGAATGTATAATCTTCAATTTCTCTCAAAACTAATTTTAATAATTTTAGTGATTAGTAATTTAGATAACTAACTATGTTTGATGATGCACAAGTCCTTGTTAATCGCTCATTGTAATTAGTTTATAAAAATAAATATTAAATTACTCTAATAGTTAAAATGATAATTATTAAACGCAATCGTTGCACATAGAAATACATTTTCATTAAAATATTGTAATACACTAGATAATTTAGTTAATAAACTAGAATATTGTTAATATGACTTACATCACTTTCTATTTATTTTAGAATCATAAGATTCTATTACTCACTCTCATCGCTTTTCAGAAATCGCATGTGGTCCGCGATGCCAAGTTATAAGGATTAAGTTCCTTGACTCAAAATTTGAACTGACGTTCGTACTGTTCATCAGAAACAGGTGTTTTATGCCCATATTCATAATCAGACTTTGTACTTAAGGCTTCCTTAAATTTATCTTTAGATACATCAGTAGCCAATAAAATAATTCGTAGAGTATCTGAAGATAAATTTAAGGAAGCTTTAAATATAAGGCCTGACTATGAATACGGGCAATAGAGTCCCTTCATAACGTTGACCTATATTCGGAGCGGAAAAAGTTTGATTTTCAGGATTCGCCTTTGATGTATAGATATCTATATCCGTAAGATAAGATCTAAGCATCCTTCAATACCCTCTTCACTCTTCTTCGTTATCCATTCGAACGATCTCGAAAAATAAAACTTTTCAAAACATTGGACGCAACTTAAAATGAAATTGATATTAAAATAAAGATTGTATTTTTGACGTGTTGTCCATAATAAATATGCTGTTGCAAATCAGAACATGAAATTAATTGTTACATTTTCGCAGCTTTGTTTAAAATTAAATAACTTATTTTTACAATATGATAAATTCAAGCGTAATATTTTTTTAATTCCTAAAAGATGTAGATATATTGTGACGTATAATGGCCGTATTCCGATTTATATTGTTAGTACTGAAATCTATAGTACTGAAATCTGTAGTAACGTGCATTATAGATTTTCAGTATTTACAATGCATAATGAACACAGTCATTATTTCAAAATCAGACATTCACTTTTTTCTAAAAATCATAAATCGAAAAAACTGTCGACAACCGATCTCGGTCTCCCCCATACAGTAAAAAAATATTTTGTATTTATGTTAAACGAATTCTTGTTAAAATTTTTGTGTTGAATTTTTAACATATCCGAATTTTAATTTAATATAATATGATTGTGTTATTTAAATATTTTGTGTTACATTAAAATTTATTTCTCAGTGTTAGTTCTCTCTTGTGTTAAAATAACACAATTTATAGATAAAAAAACAAATAATATAAAAATAATATAGTTTTAAAACATAAATTTTAAGAATAAATTTAAGAATTTAACATAAAATTTTTAAATTATATCAAAATATTATGTTTTTTGTGCTAATTTTTCATATAATATACTACTTAACAAAAAGAAACACTTTAGAACACGCTCAAAATTGCGCAATATTCAGAACACTACACAACTCCGTGAAAAATTATCGCAAATAAAAAATCAAAAAAGTTGAAAGCTTGAAATCTCTACTTTCGAAATCAGTAATTAATATTTCAATCTGATTCTTTATGGAAATATACGGACACAAATTGATACTCGTCAAATCTGAAAAATTTTTACGAACTTTACGGAGATCTATGGCGTGAAGTAAAATTTATACAAAAATGCAGTTTACGGCAATCGAAAGGCTGAATCTTTACCTTCAATTTCCTTTATTAAGTTCTGTACGATTTTTCTTCACCGAGTTGTTGAACGTTGAAGCAAAAGTGATCATTTTTATCTTATATAAGGATTATTATTTTTTAAAAAGAATAATAATATATGAGAATCATATGTGTATATGGGGTTAATAGCAGGATTTGGAAAATTACTTTATAAAAGTAACTTGTTATCTTTACGTTTTTAAAAAGCATTGTGTTACTATTATGTTTACTATTATTAAAAGAGTAATGAATCATTACAATTTTTGTTATTTTTTATCGAATTTTTTAATTATTATTTTTTTTTTAGAGAGGCATTCACTTATTTAACTTGTTCAATACAGGATCTATAGTGATTATGATCTCAAGCAGAATACAAGTTATGATGTCAAGATGATGTCAAGATCACTCCAAAATGATTACTAAATGTCACTTTTAATTTATTTACGATTCATTTTATTATCATTTTGACGTTATCGTGACTTATTATTCTATTTAGGTTGATTGCAATTAATTACAACATGATTAAATACTCTTCTTTTAAAACTCATTTAGACGTTCCATACATATTGTAGTATATACAGCATGTGTACAAAATAACAATAAGAATTAAAGATTACATTCCTACTCAATTCATTCATTATTCAAAAAGGATAAATGCGTTACTATTAACGTTACAAATAAGAAAAGAATCATCTTTATCAGTTTGTTATTTAAAAAAAATAATTGTAATGATAACAACGTTATAATTAACGAGTTATTTTTCAACCTTGACGGTAACATGAAAAAAATGTGCGCGATGTAACATAGGGCAGAATACTTTGCATGATTTGGCGTTGTTAAAAATAGATCGCGAGACAAAAACACACGTCACTATCAATCACTTGATTTGTAAGCAGTGACATTCGTGAATGTGAAGTTGGGAATCGTTTCGCTTAATATGAATGATATGTTAGTACAACAGTTGTCACAAATATGATGGCAGTATTGCTATTAAAATTTTAATATACGTATAATACCTAATTGAACATGCCGTTTCAATTGTCAAACTATGTAAAATTATTATTTAATCTTAATAAATATGTATAATTGTCAAATAGTTATTATAACATATATGTATCTAACTATAATAATTCCACAAATAAGATTTTAAAGCAGAAGTAAAGCAAAACAGAAATTATCTATGTTATTTAGCTCGATTTTTTTGTATTTAATATATAAATATATCTTTTCTCTAATATATCTTTCAAATTATATAAAGTTATATACATAAAGATAAGAAAAATTATTATTGTTATTATTATTATTATTATTATTATTATTATTATATAAAAAGATATCATTTGCATAATTGTGAGTTTAATAGCAGTAATTGGGAAATAATTTGAAAGAATTTTTAAAAAATTCCTATACGCTCTTTTTCCTTGAAAGATATGTTGTAATAAATTTTATTAATTCGGATTGCAATTTTATTAAGATGATATTTGCCAATAATATTGACGAAAAGTGTTTGTAGGTTGAGAAAATCTTGAAAAACATGCCACTTTGAAAGTAGGTTATTCATATACTCCATTATTCATCCATCCCTTGTGAACATTAAGGACGACAAGCAGTGACATCAGAATTAAGTGAATAATAAATAATATTCTCGAATAAAATTAGCAAGCGGATACACCCTGATATATTTTCGTCTTAAAGACATTTACTGTTTTATTACTATCCCTTGACATGTACGACACAATAAAGATATTCGCAGTTAATAAAAGACAAAATAGAATGCGTGGTATAACTCAAATTTAGTTAGCTTGAACTACATAGACAAGTTGAACTCAATATAAATGAGTTGCTCAACATAGGAAAAGTTGAAATAGAGTTAAACTCTCTCTTTATAAATAAAATATAACTGATAGTGATAAATTAAAAGTGCATGCATTTCATTTGGAATGAATGAAAAAATTTTTATTTCAACACGCCAATTCTGGATTTTTTAATGTTAATTTTTTAATTTTTTATTTTTTAATCTTGATTATTTTAATGTTAAAAATTTCAATCACGCTAATAACTTACAATATTATGATAATATTATGATAATATATTCTATTGCAAAATATAATAAATAACATAAATAGTAGCTACTAATATAGAATTTCATTCAAATTCATCGCCGAGTTAATAAATTATTCAATTTAATTCATCAATTGAACTTATTGTTCTTACATAATTTATTGGTTGAATGACTATAAATATTCTTCGATTATCTACAAAGTAGGCTATATGCAAATGATTATAACATGTAGATAAGCCGTGATGGTTTAATACGAGACGATCGATATTCATCACATCCGTACGTCAGCAATAAATCGTTATTGTTATGATTATAAATCCACTAACAATAACATTGTTATCGATGTAATTATAAAAAGCGCTGATTCCGCTTTTACATCGCGAAAGTAAAATTGCGAAAGTCTATTTCTATAAGCGACATGCTCTAAAAAACATTACAATTATCATGTACTACATTGCACATATTACAACGGTTAATTCCATTTTAAATATATTAACGTTAACGATATTAATATTGAGAACTGTTCTAGTGAATTAATTTTAATTAAAAATTAATTGCATGCAAATATTAATACAACTACACTACCTCTTTATCGCTTATTAAATAACTTGATTCAATGTCATTCCTTGAAGTGAAGAAAAAAATGTTCGATTTTTCTTTTACTGCACCTTAGAGTTGCCAATCTTAGAAACACTACGCTGCAAGTTTAATTAATATATAACATACTGTAATTAGTTTACCGCTGGACTCGTCCATGGTGTTGGGTGTCGGGAGTAGTATTGCCAATAATATAGACGTTGTCTTTCAACTAGCAAATTTTCCAGGCGACTAACATATCGCGTCACAGGCAGCAGTATATAAGGCGACACGAATATAATAGAGAGTGAGAGATCGTTCAATTCTGAGCGACGTACGATTATACGATCCGTTTCTGAGCGCGTCACCAAAATCGTAAAGATAAAGTTTTATTTATGAAATGTTATCGCTACATGATCATCATCCAAGTTCACCTAAATATGCGAGAAGAAAGCTGTAAAAATCTCAACACGACGATGCGCAGTTTTTTTTACATATTTTACATGTTATATCGACAGAGATATACACATGTATCGGACAGACTCCGTATGCGTGCACAAACCAACGCAATGATGCTGCGAAATTAATTCCAATTTACATACATACTCGAGAAGCGACGTCCAAGGACATAACTTGTACTACGAACCTCTTCAAGAGACTAGACTACGTTCAATAAAGTGCAGGATATTGGTTAAACACAAGGTGTTCTGATGTAGATGTGCCATATTTTGTTTAATCTGCCGTAAGCTATGGATGGAGATCATGTATCAGAGATTGCGCCACTGCAAAAAAGGGATTCACAATAGGGCAAATTTGATTGCTGTCTTTCGGTTTTGTTACAATAATAATAAAATCGTTGAGTATATATTAAGCGTTTTGTAAGTAATTTTCATTCTTCCATACACCGATTTTTAACCATATAATACATCATATACATATATCTAGTTAGGATATACAGAATATTCCAAAACCATCGAGGAATATTTAATGAGTACAGAAGTAATAAAATTAGGAAACATTATTATGTTAATTTCTTGAATTGTATGAAACCGAAAAGATAAAAGACTTTTGAGGAAATTAATATTGAAATTACAAAGCATATAAACAGGTAATGAAATATTTCCTAGATATTTTTAACTTGATGTTACATTACTGCGAGATACTCAATAACAAAAATTTTAAAAACTTTTAAAAAATTTAAGAATAATAAAATTTAGGAATAATAAAGAAATTGTTTTGTATTAAAACAGATATTTGATTATGTGATTTAATAATAATTCGATCGCAATATTGCGATACCAATATTAATGTTCATCGTAATGTTCATTCAATTCACCGTAAACGTAAAAATTACTTCTAAGAATGGAATAAAGTTACGTGACGCGCGCGCACACTGATCATGTATATAATGTTCTTATATTTATTGAATTTAAAAGGAGCATATATGTTCTATTAATCAAATTTTACTAATTTATATTGACTTTTTATTTTTTTTACTGATCTTTTGAGATATACAATATATATTATATGACTATAATTTTTAAGAGATCCTAATCAATTTTTCCTTGATATATATAGACATAAGTTCAAGGACGTTTTCATAGTAGAAATCGACACGCAACGATCAAATAGATTTTCTCTCGCACTTCACATCTCTGTTTTACTTACATACTATCTTTATCGTAAACCAGTTGATGAAATTTTTTCTTTCAGAACAGGAAAAACAATTAGTTGAACGATTAACTGTTTATTAACAATATATCAATAAATATATCAATAAATGTATGTTATAAAAAGATAAATTTTGGATGATATATTGGATTTCAATATAATCTCTAACAGATTTTCATCATTGTATCAATTCAACAAAAATTATGCAATATCTAAATTTGTTTTACGTAATAAATTAGAAGGAGAAATAAATTAGAAGGAGAGTGCTTAAGTATGTTGATATAAATTAAGATGATAGATCTCATCTTATTCCCGCTTTTATGGATTATTACTTAGTAATCCGAAAGTTAAAAGCTGACGTGATAAAAGTTTGCTGACAACGCAATTAATATTTTATTCTTTTTTAAATTCTTTTCTTGACACACAGGTGATCATAAAAGACGCTATTGGACAAATGACGATAAATAACATTATGATTGTACTAATTATTGGTAAACGTGGTAAATTTGTATTGACATATTTTGCGTGATTTATCTTGATAATCAAGTTAAATATAAAAATTATTACACATCGACTAAAATAGAAATCGAGTACATAAAAAATTACTCGCTAAGCTAATGAAATTTTGCAAAAAATTTTTATTTCTAGCTCTAAATACTTTATTTATAGCTTGAATTGATTATGGACAATTTTCGTGTGTTTGTTGTATTATAATTCTCTACTTAAATTGATGTTATCTTAATAAAATTTCAAGAATATTAATATTTGTTATAAAAAAGTAAATATTCCATATTTTTTCTGCACAACGTTGACAATGACATATGTGGTACGAATAGGCTCTAATGAATAAATCAATAAATTAAATAAAGCCTTTTAGAGTTCAACACAGTTATTAGTTAGTGTTTAATTAGTTAGTGTGTAAATATATATACTTTATTTAAAAAATTAACATATAAATATACAATATTTCGATCCTATTTTGGATCCTCTTCAGTATATTCTAATAATTAAATATTATAATAAAAAACATAATGAATAGGTGGAGCAACGCTTTTTATTGTACATCAAACTGTCTAATTTATTGCATCATAAAATAGATTGTGATTTAAAATAAAAATTGATAGATCTTAATTTAACATTTACTAAATAAAGAATAGAATAAAATTTACATGAAATATTGATAATTAATATCTAAACGATGTTAACAACATGACTATCATGGACGTACAATTCAATCTATTGTATGATGCAATAAATCGGAGACAGTTTGATGAATATGTAAAAAGCGTTGTTCGACTTGTTCATTATTCATATAAATATACATTTCGTATAACATTGAATTCAACCATAGATTCATAATTTGATTACTATTTATTTATTCAGTTAATTGGAATTTAATGAATAATTATTGACAAGATGTAAAAAATTGACCAACTTAATTCAGCGTATGATCATATAACTCATCTTAGAATTATACTTCTGACGATTCCAATTTAGACTTCTTTATTGTAATATTTAATTATTAGAACATGTTGAAAAAGGATCCAAAACAGGATCAAAACATTTATATGTTAACTTTTTAAATAAAATATATATATTTACATACTAACAATCTGTGTCAGCTCTAAAAGGCTTTATTTAATTTAAATGTGTGGTATTATATGTGTAATATTTCAAGTATATGCAATAATATGTTTGTTAACTAATATTAACAAATGTTTAGTATGATATTATTTGTTTAAATATTTTTATTCTTAAACTTGTCCCACGCACAGAAGAAAAAATTCATTTATTTCTAAAATAGCATCTTACATATTCATTCGTACCACCACAATATTTGCGTACATTTGAAGTGAACGTAAATATTTGTCATGAATCTATGATATATTATGATAACGTGCATATCTAATTATTTGTAGCGTATAGTCGACACAATAAAATTATATCTATGATAACAAAACCAATTCTACATTTTACATGTATATATAGTAGTAATAGTAAAAAATTTTATATTTTAATTTAAATCTATTGTTTATTCCAGTATTGCCATCCTATGTACGATCGTGCAAATGTAAAATAATGACAGCAACGAGAAAATAAAAGAGAAAATAATAAATAGAAGCAGAAAATAATATGAAGGAAAAGTATTATAAGCGAAGAAATATAAGTAGAGATAGTAATAATAATATAAAAGCAGAGAAAAATTATATAGAGAATAATAATAGTCAAAATTTTATTTTTTTATTCGGAACTATTATAATATGTATAATAATACAGTATATATTGCAATAGTATATTGTATAGTTTCGGCTAATTCGGGAGGTATTTAATTCGGGTCAATAACTGTTGCGCGCAACACGAAATATTTTACGTAAAAACGAGTACATCAATGTTGACCATTTAAAAGAAACATTCGTTGATACATTTTTTACCATGTCCAAGAAGTCAGCTGAACATATTGCACATACAGTCATACATACTTCCCGGCTGTTAGTGAATCGATCCGTCTGTGCTTTCGTGCATTTTACATTTTATCGAACGGTCTCCACCAGACCGCACGCGTGCGTGACAAATATCTTCTATATTTACACATGCATGCGTTGGAACCTCGCATTCATGTCGGACCCCTCCGTGAAACGGTCAGAAAACGGCCGCTCACGATTCTTACGTCAACGGCTTACACGACGGTAGTGTGATAGTTATATGGTTACCCCCGTCGCTTACATATTTTAACCTTAACCTGGTTTCGCACCTTGCACACGGTAGCAATAGACGGTAGCAATAAACGACTTTATAAGTATAATATGAAGCTGTCGCGCGAAGACGGGTGAAAAATATCAGCAACAATGACATTATTTACTGTTGTGTCTCATGTTTGTATTCGCGTAATTCCTCCGACACAGTCGATTCTACCTACAATAATATGATCTACGTGCTTCTCATTTTTGCCTCCATTTTACGTGTATAAAAAATCGTTTGTTATTCTTGTAAATAATGAGATAATAATATAAAGATTAGAGAAATTCACAAATAAAAAAGAAAAACATTGTAGATGAGATACAGCTGATAATTTCATTTCTTAAAAATTATTTTGGTATAAAATATTAGGTACATCAATGAGAGAATATACTTTCTAATTCTTTATGTATATTTATATATTTAATATTATACTTTATATGTTTATAATTTCTAAAAAATTTTTAATATACACGGAGAGCATTTTTTTTTAAAGTTTACTTTGAAAATATGGTAGTCGTGGAACAACATTATATTTCAAAAAATTTTATATTTTAGTAAATCTCTCTCATTCAGTAATAAAACTACAATATAAATTAATTTTACTGAAATGCATGGTAAAAATCTTTAAAATACTGTATTGTATTATAATTACATAATAATATTTTCCAGGATAAATTAAAAAAAATTGTGTATATAATATTTATATACATATATAAATGTTTTTTAAATTCGATTAACCAAATATTATTACTTATAGATTTATTTTTGCGAATGAAACTTTAAACTTTCTTTCTTGAGGCAGAAAAATAATTACAAAATACTCTTCAATGTACTGGTACTCATATTATCGCGGTAAGGAGTTTTTATCACGTTCTACGTGTTTAGCACCGCGTGAAAACTGACCATGTCTGCAAAAATTCGACGAAGAAGAGATGCAATAATACGTTCATGATATACTGTGTCACTGATATAGCATGCATTATATCTCGCTTTTATAGACTCAACACAAACATTTATATTATAATAATAAATCTTTTCAGTCCATTTTCTTGTGAAATTATCATTAGTCATATCTTTCAAGAAAGATAAACTGAATGACTATAAAAAATAAAAAACGTATAAAGAAATAATGGAAAAGATAAAAATGTATATATATAAAAAAAAGATTGTTAAAAAGATCACTTTCAGGAATAGTTGATTTAAGGAAAATGTATGAAAGAAGAGAAAATTTAAATTTCTCTTATTAAAAATTTTAGAAAACTTTTTTTAATTCTTAAAGAGTATAACTTTTTCTTATTAAATTTAATTTAATAATTGAAGAATATATTATAAATTTAATTAAATTAAAAAATTAATGTTTCACACACACATGCACATTAAGAATTTAATTTCATTCAATATTATATTCTTTATTTTATATTAATATTTTTTATATTAATCTTTAACTTGACTTAACAATAAATCATAGTTTGTATTGATTTAATTAAATTCTATTAGCTTAAGACATAAACTTTGTTTGTAATTTTATAGAATACAAAATGAAATATATTCATTAAAAATTCATAAATTATATTTTATTTCATCGGTTCATAGATAAAATTATCATAAGCAGTATGCAAATATATGTACATAATACCCATATTACCCATATACAATAAAAAAATATTTGCAGAAATCAAAATATCTGCATATTACGACGCATTAGTAACGTTGCATGAAAATAAATGCAGTGTTTAACTTTTCCAAGTGATAATATGAAATATACGCAGATATTTTTCACATATACTTGAAACGATATACACGTTCATAATTCAAGTGTTGCACCTGCGAAGCATAAATTGAATGATAAGGAGATAACAAATACGTAGTTCGTGAACGTAAATCCGTTTTTTAAATTTTAAGGTACATCTGCGATCATGTCGTAATACACCACACACAATGTCTGCCTAACAATGATCTAATGAATTGAAATAGAGCCAGATATACATTGATAAACGTTTTCGCATGATTATTCAATTAACAAGTTGAACAATTTATTTGCAAGTGAGAAACAGAACTAAAAAAATTAGACATAATTTTAATCAAATTGTTGAAAGCAATTTAAATTTCAATAAAAATTCTATTATTGTATTACAATATTTTAGCAATAATATTTTTATGGTGTTTAACTATGTATAAAAATAATTAGAAAGACACAAACATATAAAAGATAAATTTAAAGTAAATACAGCGGAAAGTTTATTATACATTTAAATAAATTATTTTTATTTTCATGAAAAAAGAAAAACATAAAAGAAAGAATTTTTCAATTTATGTATCCTATATAATTAATATAAATGTATATATGTAATTTTTATAATAATAATATATTAATAATGTATTAATAATATATTAATAATGTATTAATAATAATTATATAAATCCAAAAGTTTTTCATGGTGGTAGTACGGTATCATATAATAATTTAAAATAAAAAATTTAATATATATTTTTACCTTTTTATTATTATGTCTACTTCACAAACGAAAATTTATAAAATTTATGTATAATTTTTCATTTTTAACGAGTAATATATAGTAATGTATAGTCTTTCTATGGTATGTAAAAGTGTGGTTCCAGAAAGAAAGTGACAATGATAAATGATATTATAAGTTTGTTTTCTGTGACTGAACCAATACACTTTTAGAACTTAAAGCGAAATAGGTATATATTTGATATTTGAAAGCGAAAAAAAAAATTCTAATGCAATCTAGTGCAGGCACAGAAAACAGAACATATGATAAAAACGTACAGCTTTTGATTACATTGCAATATTATTTATGATGATATTTCTGTTACTATTATATTTTTGCTTCTTCTTTTGTTTTTTTGCATAGCTTTTTTAAATTAGCATTATTCAACTATTAATAAACTTAATTTTTATATTTCTGCAATTAACTTTTTTAATAAACAATAAGCCCAAAAATTTCAATTGTATAGAAGAAAATTTAAAAAAAGAACGAGATATTTCTTTAAATATCTTTCAAAAATATTACTTACTAGTAAAAAATTATATTTTTATTTATTTGTAAAATATATGTATACATACATTATTTATTATTATGTATGTATACATACATTATTTATTATTGTAAAATATATGTATACATATGTATAATTTTTTAATAAGATAAAATATTACAACAATTGTAATTATTACACCGTTATTCAAGTAATTATTATAATTTATTCGATTAAATAACTTATTTTAGCTCGGTATTGATCTATGATTTAATTGATAGTAGATAATATATTACAATTTAGTAATTCGTAATACTTGTATATACTTATCATATATTTATAAATTACAAAATTATAATTTATTATTTGCATTTGCTAACGACTGTGAGAGAGACGCAGAAATATCTTACCTGTACCAATTTCCCTAGTCTATCTTAGACTGTTGGCTGTAGGGAGATTCGAGAATTTCCACACGCACTGACCTAATACACTCTATCTTATTGGTTCTCGCTTCTCTTCTGTGTAGTGATAACAGGGCCCTAACGGTTTAAGCCCAGCTGCCCTGGTCGTGACACACCAAGAGAGAGCGCAACTTCCACGACGAAGACTCAGCGCAGACTGACGCGGCAGCCGTTCGCGTGGGTCTGTCTAACCCACGCTGCCAGTTACTACTAGAGTCAAGCGTAGATACATTGATGTGAAACGTGTGTGTTAAACAGTGTCTCTCAAATTTCTCCCAATTCTATATCGAATGTCCTCTTTTTTTAAATGTTTTAATATCAAATTTGTAGTCACAAACTAAATTTTCTCTTTAGATAAATAATAAAAAGTGAAAAGAGATCTCAATTACATATTAAATATAATATATTAAAATAGTAAGTAACATAAAGTATTACATAAGTAATATTGTTATCTCAATATATTGAGTTAGGTAAGAAAGAATTATAAACAGCATAAAATAGATAAAACATAAAAATATATTTTATCAGTTAATTATGTATTTGTTTATGTATTTGAGTCAATAAGGTCTTAGGCTAACTTCTTTCAAACTTCCTCTCTTATCTTTTTCTTAATTTTTTCTTTTCTTTTTTTAAATTCTTTTTCGGTAAATCATACGAAGTGATTATATTCAAATAGAACGACAACATTTATAAAATATTTAAGAATGGTTTTTAAGCTTTAAGTATTTTTAAGCTTTAAAACCAGTTAAAAACTGTTTAAAAAATCGTTAAATAACCATGTTGTACAAACATTTTTAAATTTGCTTGTTTTTGAAACAAAAATTATTGAACGAACACTGTTCGACAAGTGAGCACCAGTGAGCAGGATCAGTATTTCTTAATAAATTCAAAGTCACTGATTCAAATCTGCCAGCAAAAGCCTATCAGTTTTTGAGATAAATCAAGTAATATGAGCCAAAAAGAGCGTCCTTTTGTCATATTTATTATTTTTTCTGTCCAAACAAAATTTTATTTTTCAATTTCATTAACGCCACTCTAAAAGGAATTTCCATTTTTTATTGTGCGATTTTTTTCATCGAGTTATTAATGTTTTCTGAAATGTAAAATGGCGGATTCAAATTAGCGAATTGAAACTGAAAAGTAGATAGATTTGTATAAAAAAAAAAATTTATATTTATCAATTTAGTCCATTATGTTGGGTCTATCATTTCAGTACCCACTTTAATCAAAATGAAGTCATTTTTCACATTTCAGTCCGTCATTTTAAATTTTTCTATTTTAAGTATTTCAGATTTGGTATCAGCGACCTCGAGAAAATCTAAGAAACTTTTTTTGATACAAATATATCTATTTTCCAATTTCAATCCGCTAATTTGGATCTGCCATTTTATATTTCAAAAAACATTCATAACTCAATGAAAAAAAAAATCGCACAATAAAAAGAAAATTCTTTTTAAAGGTAAGATTAGTTTTTTAGAGTTAATTAATAAATTTAGAGTAAATTAAAAAATAATATTTTGTGGTTTTGTTCCAAAAAATGATATATGCTAAAAAGTGATAAACGCTGTCTTTTGTTCATATTATTCAATTTATTTCAAAAACCTGACGTGGGCATCTTTTGCCCACGGATTTTGATTCAGCGATCTTTATTGAGAAACTCTGCACGAGTCAGATGTATTATTCAATCGATTATTATTTTCCTTATTCTTTTTTTCATTAAAGCACAATACATCGCCGTGAATTTATCGAGAATAGAAAAAAATATGAGAGAGTCTAGCTTATTATTTGATTTATGCCAATTTCATAGAAAAATCTGTCTGAAAAATTTTCAGAATGTTGATTACAAACTATTCGATGGTGACGTGCAGCATAATGAAAAATTAATAGCAGCAATAAGATAATCAGGACTGTAACTGTTGGTCTCCGACCAACCGTTGCTTTGATTGTATTGCTAATAAAATATTTTATTTGAAGAAATGGTATATTTAATGCGCTCACATTTTTTAAAAAAATATTTAATATTTATGAATTGTACAATATTTTTCTATCAGTACTTTCTGTGTGTACTTTAAATTAAGCTAGATGGTATCAATGATAATTTATCGATGTGACGTGCCAGCTATAAATGTGAGATTGTGTTTCGTTAATTTTCATTATTGAAAACTATCTTAATATATTAATCATTCACAAAATTATATATAATAATTATAATAAATAAAAATTTAATCCACGTAGCAAACATATAAGAATATTTAAAATAAAAATAGATTATAGATAATAGCAATAGATAATAGAAATAGACATAATACAAATTACTATACACTTAATATAAATTAAAGAATATGCATATATAATGAATATCTTTGTTTCTACTATGCAGATGCTAATTAGTATTTTCTGCTGATTACAAGAAAATAGCGTTTAATTTAGACTAATCTTTTTAACAAAAACGCCTTCCTTTTGAATATTTACGTCATATTAATATAAAATGCAATTGTGTGTATGCGTTTATTTTAGCTTTCAATTATATGTAAGTCAGACATATTATATATATATATATATATATATATATATACACACACACACACACATATATATATATATATATATATATATATAATATGTAGATTATTTGTTACATTGACGAATTAATTTGCAGTCGTAACAAAGCGATCGTTTTTTTAACAAACATCACATTTGCTTTCCCTTGATTTGTTCCTATAACAAAATTATTTCTCTCAGTGTAAAGAACAGAGTGGGAAGCAGAGATTGCTTCTCTTACAATATCTCAAAGTAATTGATTGGATGGACGGAATAAAGACCTAATAAATCTTGATTTTAATAAAAATTTAATAAGAATAACCTGCTACACAGAAGATTGCAAGGTCTCAAATCATAAGAAATTGACCAATTGTAGTCAATTATTCTCCCTATATTTGACTGTTTGCTTAGTCAAATATAGGGGTTTCCTAAGACTCTACGATCATCTATGAATTCTATGTAAACGAGCCTAAAGTCTATTCAAAAGATATGTTAGATTCTATATAGTTTGCTTTTGTTACTAATAATTGGTTAGTACAACAGACTAGCAGCGATCACAACAACAAAATTTGTTGTCACATTTACTGATTATCGGTTAAAGATATTGGTGGCTTGTTTAAAAATTAAAATCCTTTCTCTCAGTGTAAAATTATTCACAGTGACTCGATGACTTTCCGCTTGCGCGTCTTAAAATCCAATCGCCGATCAGAATCCTCGAACTACTCGAACGCAAACACGCGTTCTATGGCAATTTCGTCGAAACCATTCCATGGCCGGGGTTTTTACACGCGATTCAGCACTCGTAATTTTGTTACGCACGGCCAGCTTGCGCTTGCAATACTCTCGTTTATTTCGCTTCGGTTCGACTCGTCCGCGATAAATCCCAAAATCTCCCGACCAGTTATCGTTATTTATGCTTTCTCTCCTTCCGATCATCGGGGTACATCCCGCTTCGTTCACCGTTATAGAAATTTTCGTTTTTTCGATCCATCATCGACCATCGTCGTCTTGCGGATTACAGAACTCGCGATATCGCGTGTGATCTTTTCGTTATCGCATAACTATGATCCAGAACTTAACTCTTAACACTTAACATAATTTTCCGGTCATTTACTACACATGATGAGTCGTTCATGTTTGAGTTAATTTTCATCATTTTTGGAAAGTATACAAAAATTGTAATTTTTATATATAGGTACTTTAACATATGTAGAAAATAATTGAGAGGCTGTGTATTGGAAAAAAAAGAAAGAATAAAAAGACTATTATACAGGAGGTCCCGAAATTCGAGGACAATATTATTACAGTGTAAAAACTTTGTGAAAAATTAAATCGAAAAATCCTCTACTATTCTGCAATTTTCGTAATAATTGACGAGATATTAATTATTATTATAAATATTGCCGAATATTGGAATAATTTTTTACTCAAGTATTATGAACTTTAGAAAAAAGCAGCAAGAGATAAAAATTGTTTATTTTCTTTTCGTAGAGCTTTAAGAATTTTTTCAGAATTTTTTATTAACTTTTTAGTACTGCATTTTCTAATTGGAAAATTGCGAAGATTGCGAAAATTGCAAAATGGTAAAGGACTTTTCGACTTAATTTTTCACACTGTAATAATATTGTCCTCGAATTTCGGGACATCCTGTATGAAGCCATGTGTTTCTAGTATTTTAAATTTCAAAAAAAAAGAAATGCGCAGAACGAGTAACTGAAATAATCCGTTATTAATTTAATAAAGGTAACTTAATAAAGAAGAGAAATTTCCGTTTAATAATTGGATTAACACAATACAGTCAAAGAACCTACCTTATGTGTTACAAAATGATATGAGCATCTTTTTTTCTGAGGGAATATCTTACTATCGTGAATAATTCGTCATCTCGTCCGATGAATAAAACATTCCTTCGGGAGGTGTCATCGGAAATAGAACGCAAAATGCACGTTTTAGGCGGGGCAGACCTTCGCGTTAAACGAATTATTTTCGGAGCCAATGCCGCCGCCTGTAAATTTGATAAACCTTTCCGATCAATACGCTGATATCGCGCAGTCCCGGCAACGTCAAGGTCCTGCGTCTCTCTCGTCGCTGCTGCGAATTATTAATACCAGTCGGATTCCGAAATCGACTGCATTATCAGCGATCGCGCCGCTCAAATTGACGATCATGACTTCCAGCGGCGTGTGAGGAGCGATCTCTCCCGTCACAGAAAGATCGTATTTTTATCGGCGAAGGTTTGGTCTGGAGATTCTCATTGGAACGATAGTCCCTCTCTCAGTCGGAGTAACATGATTTCTCGCTAATTACCGCGAAATCTAAATCTCTTGAAAGAGCGCTAACAAAGCGACAGGCGTTAAAAGGGGGAGATGAAACGCAATGAATTTGCTGAAGCACATAGAGAGCACTCTGCCCGTTAAAAATGACGTTTGTAACATCTCCCTTTCCTCCCCCTCGCTTTTTCTATTCTTCCTCTTTCATCTTTTCTTCATTTTACTTTTCTTCTTCTCGATTTCTTCTTTCTCTGTTTGATTTTAGAGTAAAAACAGTAAAAAAAATTTTGTACTTGTGTTAAAATCAGTTTTTGTCAAAATTTTTATGTTTTTTTGACACATTTGAGCGTTAATAAAATGTGATTGTGTTACGTTTTGCATTTAATTTCATATATTTCTTAGTGTTAAACTAACACAATTTATGAGTAAGTGAATAAATAACAAAAATAACGTAGTTTTAAAATGTAAATTCTAAGATAAATAAATAAAAGATACATGTATGTATTAACATGTTAATTTTACTAAAAAAATATTTCCGCGGTTTGCTTTAAACACAAATTGTCAGTTTTACATTTTGTGATAATGTGTCTTTTACATAAAGTAAGTTTGTGTTACTTCCTAACACATTCATCTTCTGTTAAATTGACATAAAAATTTAGATGGACCGTTCAAGACATGAAATGTGTTGGTAAAAACAAATTTTCTAATGCAGTGGCAATCGCGGACGACGAGACGAGAACTCGCTATTTCGAAAGGGAGGATTAGCCGAATCGACAGAGTGTAATCTTTCAAATAACGGACTTCGATGAGGGGTTGCATTTCGATGAAAGAGAGAGCGAGACATTTACATTGAAATAGAAACATCAATTCTTCGATGTGCACTCAAGAGTTCTCCATCCTCGCTGATGCAACCTCCAGTTGTATTTCTCTTTTTTATTGTCTGGGCGCGCTTTTACGCTGGTATATCTTACATATCTCCCGCATTGCTTAAATAACGCTTCCTTCATTTTAATAAAAAGATATCTTGTTTCTCTTATTCCATGAAAGAATGATATTGCACGTTTCGTTGAAGTATCTAAAAAATTTTAGCTAGATATACAGATCTGAAAATAATTTTGTTGTATCATAAAAATAATTATATAGGATGCCTAAGCTGATTGTTACTTGATGACTTCAAGCTAGAGTATCAAAACTTTTTTTTGTAGCATTGCTCATTATATTTTTGCGTCCTATAAAGTTATTTTCAAATTTGTTTATAACTAAATTTCTGCAAAATCAAATTTTTCTCCCGTGTTAAAATCTGTCTTTTTATTTTTACATTTATTTCTATCACAATTTCATCAAATTCAAGAGACAGAATTTAATAAAGATAATCGATCGCCTAACCTCGACCTGTAGTAGGATTTTAACGCGAAGATCGTAAAGAGCCCTTCGAATTCTTCGAGAGATTCCAAAGGATGGGCGTGACGCGATAAGAAACTAATCACGTTTTTTGCGCGTGGAAATTATATGTATATAGGTTACGTGGGAAGTTTTCCTGCAAATGTCTCACGTTGGAACAATGATCGCGATATCAAGTACAGTCAGGTTCGAGAGGAAACATTTTAACATCGGAGAAATCTTGGCCATCGTGCAGTAGCATCAGTTTCACATTTCCCAACAATGGACGCTTATTGGTCGGTTACGGTACATTACGCGTCAGCTTTTAAAATGCGAACATGAGACTCGCTTTCCCCGACGAAGAGAAGTTCGTTGAAAGCTATAATTCAAAAGAATAATCTATAACTCTCTAAAACTCTTTAGGAATAGATACAGAAATTTGTCAACGACAATATCAAAGTTATATTATTATATAATAATTACGACGTTAATCTTCTAGAGATGATATCAAATCTGTAACACACTTATTGACATTAGATCGGTAAAACTCTTTTAATGCACGTTAAATAAAAGCGTTGTTAAAAGCACTAACTAATTTCAAATTAACAAAAGACTAACTGATTAATTTTAAGGAAAATCAAAACGAGGTAATTCGTATAAAAAAAAGAATAAATACTAAATTATTATAAAATAATTCTTTTGTAGATGTAACATAAAGAAAATTTAATTGTTTAATATTTTTGACAAAGAGATTTATAATTAAGTGAATTCAATCAAGACCCACCACGTTAACTTTAAAGGGTTAATATCATACAAAGGTGGTGATATTCTCTACAATTTCCGTCTCTTCGATATTTTTCATTTAATGATTTCTTTTATTCGGACGCTTTGAACTTGTCTCTTTCTCTTTTTTTTTTGTCTCTTTCTCTGCACGCGCGCTCTGTTTCACGAGCCCTGATTAAAAGTAAAGGCAGGAAAGAGAATTCCCCCGATCGAAAAACGGGGTGAGAACCGTAACGAGATCACCGCGTCACACAGGTCGAGGCACGAAATTGAGTTTTGATCCAATCGCACGTCATGGGTAATATCGACACAAGCGTGTATATATATATATCCTCAGCATTTTCTTCGAGGTCTTTCAGAAAATCCTTTCGACGACGTTCTTCTCTGATAATTTCAATCCATTAGTATGTGTGGGGTGTAACCTTTGATTTTCGCTTTCCTTTCGGTCTCCGTGCTTTTTTCGATGTCCCGGAATATTTAATGCCCGTTCCCACTATATAACGTAGATAATTTTAATTTTGATTCAACTTATCCTTCATCTTTTTTTACAAAGGAAAGAATGGTTTTGTAAAAGTATCTAAATTTAGCGAGATACAGATTGAAAAATGATTTTCTTTAAAATTTGGATTTTCCATCAAAATAATTATATAAAACACTTAACTGCAATTACTAGAATGTCAAAACTTTTGGTAGCATTACTATGTGAATTTTTACATACTTTCTAAATCTGAAGATGATCTGAGATAATCACTGATATCAATGCCAAGTATGCCACTAGTAATCAGTGAATGAAATGTGAGAGATCCCTAGCTGATCTTTATTATGTAATCTAATTAACCTTGTTTTAGTGCATAAATTCAATGAATATTAGAAAATTGAAATTAACATGTAAATATCAGTATTTTAGTTATAATGCTCAAACATTCTTCCTTTTTTAATTAAACTTCACTGATTATCAGTGCCAGTAAGTAATTAGTGATTATTCACTCATTCAGATTTAAAGAATAATTATTTTGATTGTCTAATAAAATTATTTTCAGATCTAGCTAAATTTTTAGATACTTCAACAATAAAATTTCTCCGTGTAGTTTTAAAAATTAAAAAAGAATGAAGAGTAAGATTGAATCGAAATTGAAGTTAATCTAAATTGGTAGAAATGGCCGTGTTCGCTCAGTTTTTTTCTACTCTTAAGAAGATGTAAGAGCATAAAACACATATATTTGCGCTTTAAATAGACTACATACATATGAAAGTTGTGTTCATAATATTCTATTTTTTTTATTGAGCAACACATTTTCATAGATTATTCGTTTTATTTATTATTTTTACAATTGTTATAAATAAAATTGTTTAAATGATAATCATATCTAAATTTTTTTGTATAAGTACTTTAAATATTAAAAATGACATATGCAAAGTTTCGTTGAGATTCATCAATTAGATTGTAACAAATATTTCGTTTATTTACTGGACAACTATAATCTACATCTCAATGTAACTTTACATACATATTCTTAAATTCATAACATACTTGTACAAAAAAATTGAGATTTTTATCATTATTTTGTATTACATTTCTACTCTCTAAATCTGAAATCAGTGGATAATCACTGATATCAATGCCAAGTATGCCACTGGTAATCAGTGAATGAAATGTGAAATCTCTAATCTAACTAATCTTTATGATGTGATCTAACTAACTTTGTTTTAATGCTTAAATTCAATGAATGAATATGATATTGGAAGATTGAAATTAACGTGCAAATATCAGTATTTTAGTTATATAATCATTCTTCTTTTTTTAGTTGAACTGATTATCAGTGCAAAGTATACCACTTGGTAATTAGTGACTATCCACTGATTCAGATTTAGAGAGCATATATTTCTGTTAAAGTACAAATTACAAAAAATATTACCTTTTATTAACATAACCATTTGAACCAGATGGTAAGCTGTCTCTAATTTTGTTTTTGTGTTACTTTTAAATTAAAAATAATCTGTAATTTTTTCAAATAATTCTTAATATATTCCATTAACCTTAAAACCTTCTTAAATGTTTAATGTTCAACGAGATCGCAAAGCGCAAGCGGAGACTCGTTTAACTCGATGCCTCGCGCGCGACGGATGCGAACAGTGCGAATGTAAAATTAAACAAGTCGTTAAATTCACTTTTCTCGCTGAGCGGGCAAACACACCGACGCCGATAAACCACGTATTACAACGCGATCGTTTCCCACATAGTAGCATATTTATCGCACTCTCTCTTTGGCGTCAAAGTGCCGTTTAATTGCCACCGCGTGTAAACACGCGATAGAAAACACGATTCGTATGTGCGTCCATTACTTATACAATACTCCCACGTGTACTTTCCTCTTTTATAATTATTTTTAAAAAGAAATAAATTCAACCACGAAAAATTACTGTCTTTTAATTCTTTTTCCTATGAAGGATTAAAAGAGAGAGAGAATAGTAAGCGTACAATTTTAATCTTCGAGACTAAACTTTAATTGAAAAGGGCAATTTAATAAAAGTACGAGAGACTTAATTCGTAGATAAAAATACTTGTAGAGTTTTCCCGCTTGCTCGCATACAAATGATTTCTTCATGAGATGCCATCCTCAAATAGAGAGAGAGAGAGAGAGAGAGAGAGAGAGAGAGAGAGAGATG
>NW_012130091.1:2080796-2128999 GCF_000143395.1 Atta cephalotes
ATATATATATATATATATATATATATATAGATTTAATGCTGATAGTGAATTTTGAAATACAGACATAAGTACCATCTGCATAAAAATCAATTTGTATTTTGCAAATGAAGGTCCTAATGAAAAAGAATGTTTGTTGAAGTATTTAAAAATTTAGCTAAATACAGATCTAAATATAATTTTGTTAAACCCTCAAAATAATTATATTGGCTCAAGTTGGTTGTTAGAATGTCAAAACTTTTTGCAATATTTAGTTTAATTTTATTTGATTACATACATGGAAAGTACGATTTTGCTAAAATATCTAAAGCTATATACAGATTGGAAATAATTTTATTAGATTGAAAACAATTGTGTGTAGAACGCTTAAGTATGGTCTGATGATCCATTTTTTTGAACTTTATAATATAATGTATAATAATTATTTTGATAATAAAAAAATAAAATTACTTTTAAATCTGTATGTAGCTAAATTTTTAGATACTTTAAAACCATTCTTTTCGTGTAAAGAAAGAAGAAAAAAATCACAAAAAAAATATCTTCTTTTTGTGATTTCTTATTTGAAATGTTCGAAGTAAAAAAAATTGCTTTGTAAACTATCGACTGACGGAGCTTTGGAATACTTGTGCTTGTTAATGCAACATTCGCGCTGATGGAAAGTCAACGAGACGCGCAATTATCCAAGGGAAATTGTCTTTGCATGCCGATAATCCTCGGTTTTCCTTGGCGAGAGCACTCGTTCGCTTAACTCCTTCATCTCTCGCCCACGGCTCTCTATTATTTCCCTCTTCGTATCACGAGTTCGCGCCTGGGAATTTCTTTGTCAGCCGCAATTAACCACGATACCACCACTGAGATGCGGTATGCCCATGCCGTAGTGGAAGATGGCAAGACGTGCAATTTCTGCATTCTCTCTGCTTTTCTCCGTCCGCTCGTCGATCGCGCTCACCACTCTCGGTATCGAATTATGAGACGTAGATTAACACTGTCAACATTTTATCGTTTGCACAGGATCCTTCTTAATTATTGTAAAATATACTCAGTTGAATTTAAGGGGAAATTTTGGCTTAGAAAATGATTTTCACAAGGTAAATTTCATGGTTTTTTGAAAAGAAAATAGAAATATAGAAATATGTATTTTTGGATACATATTTATTTATTATATATTTAAATTATATGTAAGTATTTTTGGAAGTCTCTAAGTTCAATATTTTTGAAATTATAAATTATACACATATTCTGTCTTAAAAAGATGATTCATGATGATGAACATAATTCAAAGATTTATATTCGTGTAAAATAAATGAAGCGATTGTAAAATAAATTAACAAAATTTTTTTATCAGCATAAATGTTACTATTATCCATTCTAGAATAAAACTTTTATTCTGTTAGTATAACTAGTGTAAAATTTTGATTGTATTAAGATTTCACAAAGTGATGACATTGTAAACAAAATTGTAAAGTGTTGCTCTTTTTCTCATCAATAAAAATAAATAAATATTAAAGACTTGATTGTAGTACGATAGCAAAATTCATTAAAAATTTTCTTGGCTCATTTAAAATGGATAGAAGTTTTCCAATTATGTTCATCTTTTTAAAATAGAATGTGAAAAGCGGTTTACATGAACTCCGAGAATATTGAGCTTAGAAACTTTCAAAAATTTATATTTTAAGTTAAGCCGAAAGTTTGGATACACTTTTTTAAAAGTTTAAAAGTTTGGAAACACTTTTTGACATTTTTGGAATTATTTAAATATCTATAACAATGTATTTATTACAATAAATTCAGTATAATAATATTTTAGAGCTAATAACAATTGTTGGATCCGAAAAATGATTACTAAAAAATGCATTGTCAAATGTATAAATAGAACTTGAAATATTTGAATAAAAGTGATCCTGTCGATTATTAAAAAATGTTTCCAAAATTTTAGCCTGGAGTAAAAATGAATTTAAAAATAAGTAAATAAATACCTAAAATTTTACATTTTTATGTTAAATAGCTTTCCCGTACCATAAAATTTAACATTGTAAAACTTTCTAAATCCCCTCTAAAAGACTTTAAAAGAGTTATTGGTGGATATAGTTAAAAATTATATAACAATCTTGAAAAAAAGAAGAATTATCTTGTTAAATGTAGATATATTTTTACGTTAAAATTCACGCCATGGATTTAATGCGTAACATCTTAAAACTTCTCGCTCAAATCGCTTCGACAACGAAATTTCCATCTCTCGAGGCGTTTCGGTTTCGCGGGTGATTCCGTTCGCAATCACCTCCCCGCTCGTTTTAAGAGTCACGACAGCTGCAAAGGGAAAAGAGAAATAAAAGTACCGACCAAATTCCGAGGTTATCGCGATTTCTCGCGAGAGTCTGCACTCCCGTGTTTCGAGGAACGAGAACACAAGGAGAACAGAAGGAGGAAGATTTCGAGGAAGGAAAAAAAGAAGTGTGCGCCGTTTACTGCCTATAAATAACCGTTATTACGCTCTGCATTACGGCATCGAAAAAAAAAAGTGGGAAGGCCGCAGAAGAGAATTTTGACCGCTCGAGGAGGAGCGTCGCGCCCCACGCGGAAGAATTTACTAAGAAGATATAAAAAGCACCGATATACATATAAAATAATATCTTTTCTTTTATTACGGACATAGCTTCTTTTAAGCATAAAATATTTCTCAATGCTCGATGTATAATGCGCGTATTTACGTTTTAAGAGAAACGCCAAGAACTAACTCATCCCCCTTGGATATTTTTCCTTCCTCTTAACACCCTGCGAATGTGCAGAAGAGAAGCTTTCACGCATTCGCGTTACGATATCGACGCCGACGCCGACGCCGACGTCCGTTTTCCGGGGAAAGGCGTAAATACGCCGCCACTCTTAGGCCACCCCGCTCGCTCGTACGAAGAAGCTCGTTGCTCATGGAGCCGCTATTCTACGTGAAACACGAATTTCCATAGAAATGGAAACGGAGAAGTCGCGGAGCGCAGGAGTCGTCAGGGCAAACATAACAAGCGATGTTAATTCCCGTTGTTACTCCGGCATAGGAATTACTAGAACTGCGCTGCAGCGAGATGATGTTAACGCGTTATCGAGATATATATCCATTGCGTGCAACATCAATTTGTGTATATCCATACCGCCATAACTATAGAGAAATTGATGCCATATTTCACGAAAAAAAAACGAACGCTAATGAATAATCTGTTTTAACTCGGCATTATCTGCTATGGCGTGATAAATCCAAAATAACATTAATCAGTAAATCATAGTCGATTTTTATATTTAACACCACTAATTGTGGCTCATTCTTTAAAAAAAAATTCATATTTTTATTCAGAACAAAATCAAATAAAATATTTAATCATGATTGATCATAAAGATTACGTTATGAACGATTTTATTCCATTTTATTATCGTTTTATGTTTTAATTTGTATTAAATGAAATAATGACAATTATCCACAATTAAATCCCATACTAATTATAAATCAATTCGCTAAATGCTTTATCTTTTTTGACGGCATTATTATGTCCCATAAGAATAATAAAACTTGCGCATGCATATCAAAATATATATAACGAAATTATAATTAAATTTCACATCTAGTTATAGGATCTAATTGTGGATCACAATGCAATTTTAACACATTCAAGTTCATTTAAAATTAGTGATAGTTAAAAATCAATGATAATTTAAAAAAAGTAATGAAAATTAAACGTTTAGCAATAAAAACAAATTATGAATAGTAACACTTTTTGCATATATAGCACATATATACTATTTTATATTCTGTTTTGATACTTAAAACAAATAAATCTTTCGGGATGGTATTATTTGTCAAATTTGACAAGTTTTTAAACATTTTTGTAATAAATGTACATAAAAGAGTCGTTATAACATGATTGAACAACACATTTAATCTCAACTGAGCATAATGTTGATTTTTTTCATGAAATTTAATGCTATTTATTATTTGCTATAAGCCATAAGACAATTTTTTATGATATTACACTTTGAATAAATTTGTAAAGTTATATATATTAGTAATCGCACATTTAATTAACGATATCAATAAAATGTGTGTATCGCTAATAAATTAAATTCAAGTGAAAAAGATAAAACAAATGCTAAAGAATCTTCTGATATGTATCATTTAATGGCAAATACTCTAATTATTTAAATATGAAAAAGTAATCCGGAATTAGTACTTAATTCACATCTAGTGCTTTTATTTTAAGACCATTTTATTATTAAATATAAGATATTAATAATTATAAACTAATCACAGAAGCGTTATTAATCTTAAGATATTTAATATCTTGATGGTCTTAAAATAAAAACGGACTATAAATACCAGCCATTATTTTTACTCTGTGTCTATTATTGTAATTCACAATTGCTTCAATAAATACAATTATCTACCATGCCCCAAAAGAGATAACCGACTAGAGGAAGGTGAGATAAAACAGATCTTTCAAGCGAAAATGGCTATATTTTTTTTAAGAAAAGGACTTGCCTTAAATCTACTCTACAATTGCATAGTTGTAAATAGTTATAGTTGTAAGAATTGATCAATCACAGTCAAACATTTTTTTCGTATTCAGCTGTGATTGAATTTTTACAACTACAACTATTTACAATTACACTTACGCGATTGTAAAATAGACTCTAAGTGGAACATTGTTTTCTTGTTTGACTATAGGTGTGTGTCACTCAAGGAAAGGGTAAATATGAATAACGACATTACTTATGATGAAGACCTTTTTACTCTTTCTGTTACAATATTATACAACTCGTGGAAACTCATGCAGAGGTACGCACACTGTTGAATAAACAAATCATATCAGCTTGCACATCAGACGATGATCAGACGGACAATGATCGCCGCAGGATCGCGCAGGACCGACAGTTCTTACCGTCCACTTAAAAGCCTAAGCACAAAGATGACCGTAACAGAGTCGTAGATCGTAGAGTCGAAGTCATAGTTGTAGGTTGATCAAAACACTGTGCGTTATATGTGATCTACAATAGGCAGCAGCAGTAATGGATTAAGGAATAGGTGTAGAAATCAATCAATTACAGCTGAAAGTGAGGAAAATAATCAATTATGATTGATTGATTTCTACGCCTATTCCTTAATCCACTGCTGTTACTATTTATTATAAACCACGTATTAACATACGACTTCGACTCGGTTATGACCATCTTTATGCTGAAGCCCTTTTAAGCCTGATCTCTACATAGCATATAGAACAAAGGTCGCAGAACTAAAAACTAACTTAACGTATTTTAATTATAATAAGTTGTAAGAAACAGAATAGGACATAGGATGAACTTCAACTTTCGCATCCTGCGTCTTGTGTCCTATGTATTATGGCCTGCAATCTATAAAGCCCGATCTACATAAGACGCAGAACGTGGGTCGCAGGTCGCAAGACTAGAAACTAATCAAACATATTTTAATTACAATAGATTGCAGAACGCAGAACGCAAGACATAGGAAGTTAGATGAATTTCAACTTTCGCATCCTGCGCATTGCGGTCTGCGACATTATTACAATTTCAAATACGTTACACTTGCGACCTACGTTTTGCGCTTATAGTAGATTGAGCTTTATAATTTAAAATACTTATAGCATTTATATTGTTTATATATTGATAATTTTGCAGCTATATCACGTATGATATCCAGAAATGTAATTAATATTTCCTAATTGTAACAAACCGCCTATAAATGGAAAGAAGA
Source organism: Atta cephalotes (assembly GCF_000143395.1). Taxonomy (NCBI): domain Eukaryota; kingdom Metazoa; phylum Arthropoda; class Insecta; order Hymenoptera; family Formicidae; genus Atta; species Atta cephalotes. The sequence continues at coordinate 2,086,543 of NW_012130091.1, forward strand.
AAGCGAGACGGCGTCGCACAGTCGATGGACAAATTGTTATCAGAGCGTGTAAAGAAGGATGCGCCTCGAAGCAGCTCCATAAAAAAATGAAGCTCGATCGGTGATAGGCTGCGACGAGATAATAAAGGCTGCAATAAGATTCCGTACTTTTTTCCCGGAACAAATGACTCGTACGAGCGATCCGAGCACGTGATAACTCGGTCGGGGTTGCCTCACGGCTTCGCCTCGTATATAAGACGAAGAAATATCCTGACTGGGACGATGTTTTTCTAGGGCGACCGATCGTTATTTTCCATCGCGACGCCCACATCCTTTTTCCCGAGGATATTTACTTCCGCCTTCTCGTCGTTGGGAGGCCCCGAGAATTCCATACCTCTTCGTCGTCTTCCCTATGAATTCTCGTGATACGCTCGCGTGACGCAATAAACGGTATGTCGCGGTGATGATACCGTAAGGCGCGATAAAATTGCACCAACAGACTGCGCGAGACTGAGAAAAAATATGTCCAGATCTCGGAAAAATTCATTGAGTAACCAGAGACACGTGTTTCATATTAAATTAATCTTCTAATACAGAGTCTCGAAGTCAGATCTCATGTCTTTGTCTGTTTTATAGAATATATCTTGTATACTTATTACAACATTTGTTTATTATTTTGAAACTAGGGCAAAAGTTTTTTTTACACAAAATAGTAAAGATAGCGACCAAAAATGAATAAATGTTACGAAATAATAAATTAATAAATTTATTTATTCTCTGGGGGATTAGAAAAATAACAAAGCGAATTATTTATGACTATTTTTTACCTTATTGTTTCTTTTGCTTTTGATGAGCTGAGTTCAGCTATCAAAAGCAATATTTTTCTTATATAAATTCTTTATAATACTCAATTATTTATTTTTTCATCTCTAAATAAACAGAGGAAGAAGTTCTTGTTATTATTTACTTTTTCTCTACTCATTTTATAAATTAAATGAAAAATAAATAAAACAGATTATCAGGACAGATTTAATCCCATCTTTTTAGATCCCATCTTTTTAGAAAATTACCGTTGTTAGAGGGTTAACAAGATTCGAGAAAAAGGAGGAAAGGGGAAAAGAAAGGGGAAGGAGAGAGGAGAAAGAGGGAACAACTTTTGCGATCTTCCATTTTTTACTTATTAATCATACTTTATCCCAATAAGGACCACGGCACACAAAAAAAACTTAAGCAGTAAAACGTAAGCCAACGTATTGATTTCCTTACTAAATAAGAGCCATGGCTTTGATACTAAGCGCTTATTGGACTACAGACAAAGATAGTGGCCAAAAATGAATAAATGTTACGAAATAATAAATTAATAAATCTATTTATTCTCTGAGGGACTAGAAAAATAACAAAGAATTATTTATAACTACACGGAAAAAAAACGCAGCTGAAAACTTCACTGATTCAGCAAATCTACAGTCGTAATATACAAACACTCAATTTTCTATGTTAAAATAGCAAAGTTGACAGCTGAATAACATTAGCGATTTATTAAACCATCAAATCTTCTTAGTTCGTCGATGTTGAATTCGCGTAGTAAATTATAGGTTTGCTGTACCATCCAATTAATTTTTTTTTCGTGTACTTTTTACCTTATTCTTTCTTTTTTGCTGAGTTCAGCTATTAAAAGCAATCTTTCTTATATCATTTTATAATACTTAATTATTTTTTTTTCATCTGTAAGAGGAAGAAGTTTCTAGGTCGAAATAGCCAACAGGAAGGTTGTCGACATTTCGGCTCAGATAAAAGGAATGCACTACTTTGATATATCTAGAACTTTAACTGTATATGGCGCATCTAATTATGCGTATTGTAACTTTTACGGTACGTATGAGAATGCATGAGGATGAACGCCTCCAACTGAACTGTGAAAATAATTCACGGTAACGCGGCCGCGAATTGCGCTCAGAAAGCCCACGCTCTTAATTATGCGAAGCGTCTTGCTTTCCATTCGAGCGGTGTTTCGGATAACACGCTCCGTTTGGTGTGTCGACACTCATAATCGCATAGCTCGTACAAGTGCGAACAAACCGGGAATTATCTATGTATATAGTTCGGGAGATAAAATCATTCCCCGGCGGCGGTTTCCCGTTTCCTACGGAACGCGAATAATAATTCGCGAATGGCGTGCCGGCGACGCAGCCACCGCACCAGCTGGGAAACCCTCGGCGGAAAAAGTCACCGCTTTTCATCGTCATCCAACCTTTGGATCCTCTTTCATCTTCCTCCCGCGGGAAGCCACGTCGCGTTAATCGAGAAATTAGCGGAGTTAATTAAGACGCCGCACCCAGACCGTCCCGCCCTCGTAATTACACTAATACAATCGCTCTCCTGCGGTCTCCTCCCCTCTTTTTTTTCCCTCTCCCCCACATTTTTACACTTTGAGCTTCTCGTTCTCGGCGCCGAGAGACAGAATCGCGGCGGTGTTCATTTCCGCGTTATTCTCGTAGAGACGTCATCTTTGCGATTTTTGCTATTTATCGCCGAGAAAACTGATGACTTATTGCTGCAGCGTGATTAATGGTTTGTCGCGAGCGTGTGAACCGTAATTCCTATACAGTATTACGGCCGCAAGAACGGAACGCGCGTACATTTGATGCCGCAACGGGACGTTTTTCCGCGCGCGGGATGATGTACGTTTTAACGAGTTAAGCACGAGAGAAAACCCGAAGGGTAGGCGGATCGCCATCTGCGGCGATCCTAATAATTTCGCTTAAGTGTCGCTATTCGGTTAACAACCGCTACAGCAATTTTCTCTCGCGACTTGCGCGCAGTGCGTTAATAATCACGTATCTCTCCTCCCGTGTGATTATGTCAGCTGCGGGTTTTCTTCTTATCGTCTCACCTTAAAGGGCATCCGTTCTTAGGACCTAATGGATTCGTTTTATCTTAATCGTTCTATCCCTGATCCTCGTCGGGCAAACAAAGCACGCGCTGTCTGTGTCTCTCGAAGCAACGCGCGATCGATGTTCATTCGCAAGCAGAACATTCGTAACGTTTCCTAACGAAAAACGATGCAATGGGAAAGACAGTAAAAAAACTTGAATAATTAATTGACGAATAGACAAAAAGAATATACTGAGAAAAAAATGGATGCAATTATCATAACTTGTAATTATTTTTGATGCCAGCTATAGCGTTTTTTTTGCACACGTTTTTTTTGATAAATATAATTATTATTTGAATATTATAACAGTAATAATAATTATAAAAATAGAACTCCTAACCATTATTTTACTAACGTAATTATATTATAGTCACAAATATCACACTTTTCTCTTAGTGCAGTTTTACTAAAGTATGTAAAAATTTATTTAGAGATCTGAAATGGTTACGTTGAAACATCGAAATAATTATGTAGCTCAAGTAGGACGATACTGCAAAAAGAGTTTGACATTCTGACAATTAGTTTGAGTGTGTAACATAATTATTTTGTTGGTAATTATTTTCAGATCTGTATCTAGATAAAATTTTTGCATTTCAACAAATACTTATATTTCAACGATACTTCAACAAAACCATACTTTTCGTGTGTCGTGTTCAATCGATACATGTATGTAAAATAAAAATGTTTCAAGTCAAATATTCTTCTGAATTATTCTGGTACATTTTACAGCAGCAGCATTACTGGTATCTCATCATTTGTGTATTTGCACATTTTTAAATGTAATTCTATGGTAGACAATGAATTTTGAATTAAATTAAAAGTGCACATAATTGTATAGAAAATTAAGCATCGATTTGTGAAAAGTCGCTTTTGTTCATCATAAAATATTCTTGATTATTTTCGCACGAAGTTAACGGATCTAACAATAAGTGTTTTAAGTCTCAAGCCATAAGAAACTGATCAATTATAACCGAATGCGAGAAGAATAATCGATTGTGATTCATCCATTTCTTATGGCTAAAGGCTTAAAAAAAATCTATTGTAGATCCAGGTTAATGCGTTAACGGACAGGTCGGTACACTGAGAGAAATGATTTTGTTATAGGAAACAAATCAAGGGAAAGCAAATGTAATGTTAAAAAAACGATCGATTTGTTTATGATTGCAAATTAATTCGTCAATGTAACAAATAATAGTATCGCTAGCAAATAAGAGGCTCATATACACGTATATATGAGTATATAGCACAGAAGATTGAAGCAATATTGCTGCAATGTTGCAATATTACAGATTGCAATGTAATATTACAGAGGTATTACAGAATGTAAATTAACAATATGCCTGCAAAATATCAGTAACAGGCTTGTAATATTTCACAAACATTGCAAAACTATTAATAATTCTTTAATTGTTACAATATAATAATAATAAAAATATAAGCTTTTTACAATATTTATGTAGTACAGTGTTTTACTTTAACAGCCGTTTTTATGATATAATAATTAATATAATTCATTTTATATTTAAATAAAAAATTTATTGATCTATTTTTTGACGGTCATTTCATTAGCTAAATTTTATATTTATTTTAAATATGAAATCAAAAGATTGTATAATATTGAGTTTGGATACAATGCATCATTATTGAATAAGACGATAAGCAAAAAATTAAACTGCTGAAAACGATTTATCGAAGTATTAATTATATGATCGATGATGTATTTATGCCTGATGTGAACGCAAGAATAAACCAACGTCCAAACTTTATTGATAAAATTTCATTTTTTAATTGATTTCGATTGACTTGGTGATTTCAAATTAAAAAGAATCACTGCGAACTTAATCCATGATTAACTTACCAAGCGATTGTATTATTATATTAATATTTGTAGTTTGTTCGGGACACATATATACATGTTCTATTTTTACGAATAAATTTATCCTTCAGAATTAATACTATATTTATTGGAATATTTTATGGTTTTATCATAAAAAATTGCTTTTGGAAAGCACATATCACTGGAAATGCGATTTATAGAAAAATTAAAGTTAGTGAGATATATGTATAGAAATAATTTTTATTTTAGAGTAAAAAAATTCGTAAAAAATTTATCCAAATACATTACATTGCAATATTGCTGGAATATATTTTGTTGCAATATAACAAAAAGCGGACATCTTGTAACATTGTTGGAATTGCAATAATGATTCAACAAATAATGATTTCGCAACCATCAATATTGCAATATTGCAATGTTTCAGTGAAATCATTCTGCAATATTTCTGCAATCTTTCTATGCTGTATAGGATATATATAAAAGTCATAGACGGTTGCAAGGTCAAATGGTAAGAAATTGATATTCTAGTCAAATATTCTTCCTATATATTTGACTGTGCTTAGTCAGTTTCCTACGACTTAAGATTCTACGATCATCTATGAATTCTATGTAAATGAGCCTAAAGTCTATCTAAAAGATAGATTAGTTTGCTTATATTACTAATAATTGGTTGATATAGCAGACTAGCAGCAATCACAATAACAAAATTTGTTGTCACATATTTACCGATCACCGTTAAGGTTAAAGGTACTGTGGTGGCTTATTAAATTAACAAAATCCTTTCTCTCAGTATAGGCTTTATCTTCCCTCTTCGCGAAACTTGTGGCGACTGTATTACCGTGCCACCCGCGACGAGCACGGTGGATATCGTGCACAGCGAGCGAACACGGGGATAGATAACTGCAGGCCGTGCGGAGCTTTCAGTGCAACGAGCCGGATCGGCAACGTTCGGTGGCAGTCGGTCGCCCTCGGCCGGCGCCTCCTCAAACACCTTCGGGGTGTAAGAGCGCCGAACACGGTGGTTCGGTCGTTCGGTAGTCCGTCGTCCGTCCGGTTCAGTCTGTCACCGAGCGTCTTGGTGTCTTGTTCGCTCGTTGTCGCGTCGCGTCGTGCCGATTTCCGCGATCTCTTGTCAGTTCGCTCGTCGATCTCGCCATCGAGTTCACCGCGCGAACAGGTGATCGTCGTCAACCGTGCGGTAAAAATAATCTTCGAATCGTCAATTCAGGGAGTACAGCAGAAGACAACCTCGTACGCGAGACCGATATCTCACGAGGTTCACATACGACCCGCGAGATCGGCATCTCGATTCGTACTTAGCGCGACTTAAGATTCAAATACGCGCGATTTATGCGCAAGATCGGTGGACGATTCCCAGTCTTTGTATCGCGGGAAGCGTTAGGACGAGATTCTGGGCCACGAGAAGCATAGTAGCGTAGTTATGTTACGAGGAGCTGACCTCGTAAGAACAATCGATGCAAAAGCAATTACGGCGCGAATCGGTACCGCAGCGTAGCGACCCCCATTCCTCCCTTATTTTATAGATATGTACGATACAGACCAAACACGATCTCTCCCCGTCGATTCGTTTCTTCCATCGAAACGCTCTTGTCACCGTACCTCCATAAAGCTACCATCTTTTCTTATTGCAGATCTCCAATGTCTCTTGTCTGCTCTTCTCGCGAGATATTGTAGGAAAATTAAGAAAGTCTTAGAATCATTTTTTAAGTATTCATACACGAATGAAATACAACAATTATGATAGCAGTGGAACTGTCGGTGTGTTAATGTACTACAGAAAGAACGATTTTGCTGAAGTATTTAAAAATTTAGCAGAATACAGATCCGAAAATAATTTTATTAAGTAAAATAATTATGTAGAGATTGTCAAAACTTTTTGTAATATTGCACGTTATTATGCTTGAATTTCCTGTATAATTATTTTAATAATTCAACAAAATTATTTTTAGATCTGAATCTAAATATTTTAATTTATATACTTTATTACTTTTATGTGAATCACTCAGTAAACTTGTTTTTTCTGTGTAGAAGTGAAACATAAAGATTTCACATTGAGAGAAATGTTTGTACGTATATATTCATTTTGCTGATATGTAACAAACAAAAATTTTCTTTCATTAAAAAATTGTTATCCTAAAAAAAAATTTAGTTATTCTAACCAAAATTTTAGAATAAACTTTGATTACAAAAATTTTATTATTCCAACGAATACAATTTTTTGATGAAAAAGAAAGTTTTAGTTTATCGCATATCGACACTATGAATGGTTATGCGTATCAAATATTTCCGTCAGTGCTTCTCAGTTGACTATTAATTTTTTTCCCCGACTCTTCACTTGTTAGTATCAGAAGTGAGAGGTTGCACCTACCAGTTATCAAAGAAGATAAAGTCGCTATGTCCGTACCACGTTTACATACCATAAATAAATCTTGAAGAACTTCGGTCAGTTCTAATTATTCTCGATTCCTATTTCCATTTCAAATCAAATTTTACAATATTTCAAGATAGATTCCTTTCACCATTCCACTTGCCAAGAAATTAATTCAAAAGGAAGGTTACAAGAAGTACGGAAGTGCGTCGGGAACTTTTACGACGACCATAATTCCATGATGTAATCGTAACCCTATCGATGCCCCATCGCGTTCGGTAGGACGAGGTAGATTTATGAGCAGCCGGATCGAGGCGGGTGATGCCTTGCGCCAGAGTTGAACAGTCACGTGTAGTCAAGTTTGCCCGTTTAATTAGGTGATAGGAAATCACGATTAATGGCACTGGCGGCTAATGAAACGCAGTTGTTATTCGGCGAGCGCCAGCTCGCATTCGGGCGACGATTTGCGTTAAGTAATTACCTGCGCCGCACCGACCGTTCTATCCATTGGACTCCACTATCGTGACTCTGGGTAATTGATGTAAGAATTAACCTGAGACTATTTTCGATGATTATATCAAGCGCGGTACCTTCGGGAGGGACTGTTACCTGAACAGATAGCATGACGAAAGCGTAAAAGGGCGGCTCGTGCGAGCGTCGCGCTATTTTAAACCTGTAACGATGCTTGTAATATATCTCTTGCGTGCGTAAACTTTGGCGTGTGACGTGAGCTCGGTATGTTCCGTTTGAACGTTGTTCTTTTTTACGATGCACGCGATGTGTTAAACCTGTATCAGACTATACGTATTGGAGATTAAGGATTGCAAATTGAAAAATTAGAATTGGATCAATCAGATAATTTTAATTTTAGTCCATTTTCTGTTTTAAATGATTCAATTTTAATTTCCGATTTGCAGTCCTCAATCTATAATGCGTAGTGTGACACGGGCTTAAGTACCTACTAGATCAAATATTCGAGATTAAGGATTACGAATTGAGAATTAGAACTTATGAATAATTAGATAATTTTAATTTTAATGTGTGTTTCATTCTAATTGGTTGAATTTAATCTTCATTTCGTAATACTTAATCTCTAATATGTAATGTGACACGGGCTTTAGAATAAGATGGAACAATTTCGAATATGATATATTTCTGAACGAAATAAAATTTGAATCCAATTTTCGATGTCGAAGTTTGGTAACATTCTTATTGTGTGGAGGATACTGAAGGATATCAAACAGGAAAAAAACTTGACCTTTGAAAATTGGATTCAAATCTTATTTCGTTCAGAATTGTACCATTTTACCCCAAGTCCGTATCAGAAATTGGAGATTGAGGATTGCGAATTGAAGATGGGAATTAGAATTTGATCAATCAGATGATTTCAATTTTAATTTATTTCGTTCTAATTAGTTAAATCCTGATCTCCAATTCTCAACCTTCAATCTCTAATGCGCAGCATTAAACACTGGCTTTAAAGATACTGAAAATACGAGCGCTTCTATTTTTTTAAATCACTATTACATTTTTGTATTATACCTTTTGTGAAAAGGATGGAATTTTTAAGTTGTTTGACTTTTCACTACTTTTTACACTAATGAAATATTTGATTTTTTATTACATTTTTATTTTCATAATAATTTATTCATTTAATCCTCTTTTAATGAATAAGAAATCTTGGTACTTCTTGTTTTAAAGCCCGTCCCTCCGCACCATAATTGAGATCAGCTCATGGCGACAAAAGGAAAAAAAAAGAAAAACAGCCATCGCGGTTCACCTCGGGAATAAGCTTGTCTCTCTGATACATCGCTCGCGACTCTCGCGTTCGCTTTTCCACGTCGCGCGCGTTTTCCTCTTTCGAGCGGGAGCTTCAGCTGGCGCGCCGCCAAAGAGCTTGAGAGTCGGACTCGCGAGAGCCCGGCGGGGATGAGGAACAATTCGATTCATTTAACTTCCATTAAATCCGCGCGAATACACGCCGTCGTCGGCCGGTCGGCGCCGTCCGATCCGTGCACTCGTTCGCTTAGAATAGGACCTCGGTTAGGATATTCGAGAGAAAGGCGATCGACCGGCCTACTGTGCGTCGCCAAACCCCCGAAACTCTTTTCCTTCCTTCCTTCCTTCCTTCCTTCCTTTCTTCCTCTCCGTTCTCGTCATTATTCCGGCATCGATCAGCTCAGGACGTGCCATCCGTCTCCTGAACGCGCCGACCAATTTCAGGCGTATTGCCACCTATTGCGCGACTGAGATGCTCGTCGGATTTTAATAGCCCAATGTCTGGCAATCGGAAATCCGAAGCAGCGCGCTGTAATAAACGAGACGTCTATTAATATTAAATATTGTTGTACTATGTATTATTGCTCCGTTATCACGATACGTCTGATAATCGTCGTCGTAACGACTTTCTTGGGAGAGATATCCCGGGAAAGGTATCGCGGTCGCGGTCGCGATAAAACGCAATTCAACGTACGTGCATGCGCATCAGCTGCACCAGATCGTTAGATAAGGGCTCTTGTTTTTACCGCACGTTGCCGAGCAATGTGTGTACGGTGACACATTTACGCCCGCGATGAGCGCTCCATCGCGATAGACCTGCCTCTTACGCGATATAATGGCTCGATCCTACGGTTACGCATCGCCGATTCCCGGGTATCCAATCACCCTAATAAATTACGTTGTAAACTCACGTATCGCCATTCGCTACGTACGCCAATGACGCTCCGGAGCTGGAATTCCACCGGCGGAAATCGATGAGGAAGAATTGTTGTAACTGATTACAGTTCCTAACTCGAAGAGAGTTATATTTCATAAATATATACACACAAGTAGATAGACAAAACTACGTGGACACCTGAAAAATATATCAGCTATTTGTTTTATTAATAAGAAATTGACCTATTTGTCTTTAATGTGATTCTATCCTTGCTAGAATAAAATAATGGATGTAAAATATTATTACGAGGCTCTAAAGAAATAAATCGTATAATAAAAGAAGCCAATAGAAGCTGACACTATGTTAAAATAGAATAATGCATGTTTGAATAATGTAGCAATTATTACAATATTATATCTCTCTAAATCTGAATCATTGATATCAGTGCCAAGTATGTCATTGGTAATTAGTGAATAAAATGTAAAATCCCTGTCTTTGTTATATTAATCTTTGTTATATTATCTAACTAATCTTGTTTTAGTGCATAAATTCAATGAATATGATATTGGATAAGATTGGAATTAACATTCAAATATCAGTATTTTTAATTATATACAGTAGTTTTAATTATAATGCTCAAACATTCTTCCTTTTTTAGTTGAACTTCACTGATTATCCAGTGTCAAGTATGCCACTGAATAATTAGTGACTATCCACTGATTCAGATTTAGAGAGATTATATCATTTTTAACAAAACATCTTATAATTGTTTAAAAGATAGAGGAGGAAATGTATTTCTCACTCCGTTTTTTACAAATAATTCAATATACAAAACAGGCGTTGGCCAGGAAAGATCTTAAAATTTTGGAGAACAGAGGGCAATATTGGAAAATAGAATAAATAAGATGCTCTACTAAAAGAATAATACAACATTTTATTGGAAACTATTTAAGCATTGTATGATTATTCCAAAAAGGATAGAAAAGCAAATGATAGGCCAATCTCTTATTAAGAATAAAATAGTGTATTCGCCAGGTGATTATATTATTTTGTCTATTCCCTATATACAACATATACAGAACCCTTGAGACCTTCCCTTGTATTTTCCTCGCGTTCCCGACCCTTTGATCAACGTAGAGCAATCGACTCTGTCCTTATTCGAAATAGTCTCGTTTGCAACCCTGTAAATTGCCTTCGTCGGGACATGTTCGTGACGCGTTTCGCGAATCCGTAATACCGTGTACCTTGACCTCGCGACACCCGACGCTCACGTGAACGTGATTGCGCCGTTAAATTGATCGCACGTGCCATTAATAATCGACCGTGAATGCGACTTTTGCCCTATACACTATCATAGATAGAATTTTTGGATCGACGCGACTCTTCGTTTCTTTTCTCGGGAAAATAAGATCAAAGCTGCTTTTAAAATTTGCCTGAAAAACCTGTGATCTTCAATTAAGTTCTCTTCAATCTAGCTTCTTCCCTCCCTTATGGAAAAATGCTATTGAATTCAAAAACTATTAGACATTCTTTAAACGGCTTCCGGCCAAATCAAATTTGAATAATGAAGAAGCCACAAAAGCCAATGCAGAATGATAATGCAATAAATATATTGATTTACTTTATAGTCAGGACTATACATATCTTTTTTAAGGTCTTGTCAGATATTTTAATATACGACACTTTGCGGTTTATCCATTTGTGTTTCTGACGATACATATATTTTTGAAAGCTTGTTAGCGATTTTAATATGTAATACGATATAATTTATCCATTGGTGTTTCTGTTCGACTCACAGAATTTTGGAATCCTGTGAGGGTCTGAGATGCTGGTGGAATTTCAAATTAATTATTAATAATTTTTAACGACGTTGTATTATAATAGAAAGATAATAGATATAAGAGAAAGAGAAAGAAGAATCTTTTGATGATGGACAGTTATGTTAAATATTTTGACAATTTTGTAAGTAGCGGTTAATATGTGTGATTTGCGATACTGAGGATGACCAGATATATGGTTGAAACGTTTATCAAGATATATGTAAAGTAAATTAATATATTTATTGCACTGTCACTTTGCGTTGGCTTTTATGCTCCTTCATTGTTCAAAAAACTATTAGGAATGATGTACAAAAGTATACTTGAATGGCTTTCCAATGATTTCCAATAGTTTTTTTCGCGTGTTCGATAGTATTTTTTTCGTAAGGACCTTCTTCCTAATAAATATCATTTTTTTTCCATACTTCTGATTAGATTCATACTCTCTAAATCTGAAATAGTGGATAGTCACTAATTACTTACCAGCATACTTTGCATTGATAATCAGCGAAATTCAACTAAAAGAGGAAGAATGTTGGAACGTTATATAACTAAAATATTTGTACGTTAATTTCAATCTTCTAATATCATATTCATTGAATTTACACTAAAACAAGGTTAGTTAGAGCAAACAATAAAGATTAACTAGATTAGGGATCTCACATTTCATTCACTGATTACCAGTGGCATACTGATATCAGTGATTATCCAGTGATTCAGATTTAGAGAGTAAATATGAATGCTAATGAAATACTACTATTAATAGTTTTGTTGGTGACAAATAGGTGAAATAGGTATGTTAAGCATGTCATTAATCTTCTTTATTATCTTATTAAGAAGGCAGCAACTTCACGTTAACGACAGTTGCTATCTATCATTCCGATGATTTACAAGCTCACACTACAGAACGCTTGTTTAAATAACCCAATTTCTCTATTTTTTTAAATCTGTGACGCTTTGGCGTCCTAAGATTCCAGCCCCAAAAGTCCATAGATAAACGCGCTACTAAAAATAAAATCGAACGTCGCCAGACGGTGATTTCAGGGATCAGTAACGAGTTTAACAAACTAGTTTCCGTGCAAGGTGCCATCCCTTCCGCGTTCCCGTCCTTGAGAGAGAGATAGATATAGGAGAGGAAAAGAGAGAGAATTCTCTCTTCGTGCTCTTCTTCATCTTCTTGTTTCTTTTGAAAAAAGAAGCTACAAAGGTGCGCTACGGGAGAGACGGAAATTGAGAGATCCAATGAAATCCAGGAGGAGAAAGGGGATCCTCCTTCTCCTTCTTAACTCTTTGATGGGCTTTTTGCAGTTCGTGCACTGTTTGGAAAAGAGGCCTCAGAACCACGTCGAGCGCCATGCAATTAAAGAAAGGCACTTGTTAAGCCTCGCTTAAGAAAGGACCACTTAAGCGATGCGATAAGCGTGCAATGGTGTACGCTCGTATATTTAAATCGATTATACTTGTTTTATAGCAATGGCTTTATTCGCTTTACGCAAAAGGGAGAAAGGAGAAAGAAAGTCATATTCGCGTCGCTTTCGTTGAAATTCGAGCAATATATGTACTTAAATTCGGTAGACAGATCGCCCGTTAATTATGCTATTCGCGTTTATCTCGGATTTGTGCGAGCGACACATAGAAATTATTTTTGTGGTCCAGCCGTTCTCGAACGCGTACATCGTTCCTTAATTACTCACGCTTTTTGCGACATTAATTATTAATAAACGCGTGCCGGCCGAATGACGCGCGTTACTCGCCAGTACGGTGCTTAATTGCCGACAGCACCCGGCGATGCAGTCGTCACGTCGGGTCGTCGTCCCATGACGATTCGCACGCGCGGATTCATCCGCGTGCACGCACGCACATAACATATACGCCGTGCACTAATTATTCATGTAATACCCACCCGTCGCCGCCTCTTTGCATAACCCTTGCGACTAGCATTCGTGAATCGTGCGGTGATTATACGTGCGTCTTGCCTTTCCGTTAATCTCCGAGATGGTTTACGCGAGAGAAAAAAAATGCATAATTTAACTATAATTTATAGTAATTTTTTGTGCCAACTGTATTTTTTAAATATAATTATAAATACCTATAATTATATATATTAATTACGATAAAAATATTAGATAAAAAAATAAACCGCTCGTATAAATTTCACAATAAAATATAGGGGCTTCTACCAGATCATTATTAGGTTGTATGTTCGAAACATATAAACATTTTATCTGGAAATATTGTTACCATTGTACTTATGACTAGACTGTCTTTTCTGATCACTTTGACTACCTTTTTTCGTTGGTAACCGAAGAATTGGTTTGGAACTACATTTTATATACGTTTTAGAATTTGAAAGTATAACATGGTTGAGTATTAGTAACGCATATTGTGGATGAGTTGATCCGATTAATACTTTTGTATACCGTCACCGAAATTAATTTATAAGGTTTTAATATGTTCTTATAATTATTGTTAAGGGTTTTTATTTATTTTTAAACACAGCTGAAGAAGACTAAATACGGTCGAAATGATAGAAAAAGAATAATAAAGGAATAATTAATGTTTACATCTTTAAAGCTTGTTTATTATAATAACCTGGTAGAAGTCCTCTATAATTATTGGGTTGTCCGAAAAGTTCGTGCCGATTTTGAAGGAAAATTGAAACGCAGAAGATTTAATTTTAGTATACATTTATTAAATCTTTTGCGGCACGAACTTTCCGAATAACCCAATATTATTACGAATTATATTATTATAACTACATTATTAGTACTATTATTATTATTATTATTATTATTATTATTATTATTATTATTATTATTATTACTATTATTAACGTCTTGAAGTATCAATTATGAATCAAGTCGTAATTATGGATTAACTTTCAAAATTAAGTATTTTATAAATACATATAGATATATTAATAAATTATAGAAATTTTCTACATTCTTTAATTTTTTTATAATTATTGTAATGTAAAATCACTTTCTCAATCATTGCTGATATTTAAAAAAGAAATGGAATGTTATTGTAATTCTTTAATAATTTCTTAAAATTATGATACTTTTATAGTAGATCGTATTTAGTACATTATTACATTGTATAAGTTAAAACAATATGAATTTTAATATTTTATTCATATAAATAATTTTACATTAAAGAAATTTTACATAAAATAAAATTTGCTAATCCATAATTAGAATTTATATATAGGTATTCTTGATCGAATCTTATTTTAAGACTGTCTTAAGATGTTAATACAGCTGACTGGTTATTTCATGACCTTTTAAGACAATTTTAAATATAACAATTGATTATAACACTGTTATATAATATAACAGTTATAAAACATTTTTAAATATCCTTCCAAAATTCGCAATTGATTCATTGAACGTAGAATTTTTCTTTAAAAACATAATATTTACTGCTTACATTGATATTAACAATCTTTTTAAATGTTTGCTCATTAAATTTTAACGAGTTATAATCACAGAAATCTTCTTATAACTAATTAATATCGTCTTTAATTAATCATCTTAAAAGTAATAACTATAAAGCTGAAATTTGTAGCCATAATTATTTTATCATGCAATTATTACAGATACACTTCTCTCAGTGACATCTCCTTTGAATCTGCGATGATTTCGGAATAAGAACCGACGCCTATGAATATATACAATGAATCATCAAAGATACATTTAATTTTTTATTCAGCCGAACTTCTATATATCTTTCTTAATTTCGAGAAATAAATGTATGCGTCATTAAATTAAATCATCTTCTACAGCCAGTTACAACTTCAACGGGTTGATGCATTCACTATGAGTTTATTAAAACTGTACTCTATGCGCACTTGCATCTGCGATACCGTTGATCGCCCGCAATTAATGTTCGCTTAGCGAACATTGCCGCATATCGGTCCGTTCTCCTAAATTCGCGCGGTTCTCTCAACGTGCCACCTCGAGTAATTAACTCGTTTAATTAACGCACGACTGATAAGAGCGGTGAGTCCGCGACTCGTTTACGCGCCACGGAATTCCGGAATTTCATTGTCGCGCAACGCCGACTATTTTTGACTCAGCGTTGAGTTACGATAAGAACATGTCTACCGAGGACACGTATCATCCACTCCAGCCTCTCTTCTTCCTTATTCCTTCGTAATCTCGATATTCTCGTGAGAAAATTTTCTCTTATCGCCTGTTAAACACATCTTCCTATTATTTTGTGTTTCCTATCATCTTCTATTTATGTGTATGATTTGTTATGAATTGTTATACATAAATTATCAATTCATTATTTTCTCTTTTTTCCTTTCTTTCGAGAAATCTAAATTCATAGTCCATTCTTATTTCTTAAGATTGTCTCAAAATAAAATATTTTAAGATGCTAATATGATTCTGTGATTACACTCGAATTTATTAAATGATTACATTTTAATTATGTACATTAATTCTGCATAATATAAAACTTGTAGTTGTCTATATAATCGCCATTATGTTTTTCATTGAGTGTGATTTATAACATTAAAGATTGTATAAAATATTATAGTTTAGTTATTGTACAATTATAAAATAAAATAATTTATTCAGTTATATACGGACAGAATTTTCTCTTAAAATTTATCTTAAAAATATAATACAATACAATATAAAGATGTTCATGCACTTCAGTAAAATTAATCAAACTTATTTTACATTTTATTGTAGTTTTATTAATGAATGAGAAAGACTTATATAAAATTCTTTGAAATACAATGTTATTAAGAAAAAATTTAAAAAGAAATTCTTTCCGTGTACATTAATTCTACACATAAAATTTATATAGTTGTCATACCTATATAGCTGCTGCTATCTTTTTCTCTAACTTTATAACGTGAAATTGTACTTAGGATAATCTTAAATAAGAATCGGCTATGAATAACAAAAATTCATTCTCTATTTATTCCCAGGTTCATCGTCCGATTTAACAAGGTACGAACCAAAACATGCGCAATGCGAACCGCAGCACCGAATTAATGATCGGGAAGCCCGCTCTTGTTTTGTCGGGGTGTTGCACACCTTACGGTTTCCATCTCGCGTAACGTGGGCCTGAATAGTTAAATAATAATTAAAGAGTTTCTAGACCAAGGATTTTGATGATTTTTTTCACTTAAAGCTATGTACAAACTCAACTACGCATAACGCTTCGTGAATCTTCGTGGGCGTCGGCGAGGACAAACAACCACCGTGGGCAGCGGATGATTTATTAAATTCTCGTTTCTCTCGTCGGTATTTTTTAACGAGACCATATATTCGACGCCCACACACCTTTCCGAGTTGCATATTTCATTTGCTTTTTCCGTGCGCGTATTTTTGGAATTCAACAGGTTTTTTTTATTCGTTAAATCCACGCTTTATACGAGAGAGAAAAAAAAAATAATATATATATATATATATATATATATACA
The DNA here is from genome assembly GCF_000143395.1 of Atta cephalotes. Classification (NCBI taxonomy): domain Eukaryota; kingdom Metazoa; phylum Arthropoda; class Insecta; order Hymenoptera; family Formicidae; genus Atta; species Atta cephalotes. The sequence continues at coordinate 2,103,599 of NW_012130091.1, forward strand.
TAAAATAGATCAATTTTCCGAAAGATACATTCTTCATTCATGATAGCTGACGAGTTTGATGCAAAAGCAGCGTTGTTTACTTCATAAGTCAGGAATCTACTCGAGTTTAATGGGTTCGAGCGTGAAGGAGTTAATCGAACCCGCGACGCTCACTCCCGACACGGTGCATTTCTTGGAGCTTGATATTAAGGGCGGAGTTTCCGTATCTACTTTAGATAGACGATCCCAGCCGTCGTTAGCCCGCATGTACTCGTTATTTAGCCAGTTTTATCGAGCACCTCATCCAGCGCCGCTAATCGCAATCCATCCACGCCGCTAGCGGAAAATGCTCGGCGCGGGCGGGAATTTACGCCCTGGTTTATGTAGATACATTTTTGCATCCGAGAGATTTACATCGCGCCGCGACGATCGATCGTCCCGAGGAAATTTTCGCGAGTTACGCCACGAGATGTAACGAAATTTTCGCGAGTTACGCCACGAGATGTAACAACGAAATTGGGTTGCCGCAGCCGAGCAAAAAGGGGTTGTTTTCGAAACTTCTCGCGTCTTCGTTCGTCATCGTCCCTGACATCTCCTATAGTATAGGAATGTATAGTATAGGAATGTTTTCTCGTTGGCCCAGTATCGCTCGAAGAGAAAGATGTAACATAAACCGGTCACGTCGACGCGATGGTCCTGTAAACTGAAAGAAGGAAAAAAGTTGACATATCGATCGATGGCGCGCCCGTTGCGGAAATGTATTCACGGCGAGCGATAGATAAATCACATTTAAGCTTTAATGGCACACGAGCGATGCGCGGAGCGTTTTAAATGCGCTGAATATTTTAGATATTTAGGGCGGGCTTGGTGCTCGATCAGTTTACGTGGCGAATTTTAATTCCCGGAAAATAATCCGATCCGCGAAACGTTATTTTATGGTTTTGCGGACGAACTAATAAATAATTAACGAACGTCACAGCGAGCTCGTTAAGCGGCGCGGAAAAAAGGAAACTCGCAACAACGAGAATTTGCGGCGGTATTTCGCGCTTGCTTTGCCGCAAATTTATATTCTGAAATTATTTTATTATTTCTGAAGTTATTTCGAATGGCTAGGTTTTTTTAAATCTTTGAATCAAATTTTTTATTTTGTAATACTATTATTTTTAATTAAATTCATTACATTAAATTAAAAATTAACATAAAATTTAGTAACATTTATATGTGTATATATATCTAAAATTTTTATTAAAAAAATGACATATTAATTTGAATGTAAAAGAGATTTTATTATAAAATATTTTACTATTAGTTTTTTCTAATATTGATTTGTTTCGTCTTTTTTTAATAATTAATATGATTTATTAATATGATTTATTATCTAAGATAAAAGTATCTTTTTACGTAAAGCATATAAAATATATTTTTTTAATATTATATATTAGTTATTTTTAGAATTTTTGCCAGTTCATTCCATTGGATAAAATGCGAGACAATAAAATGCGGTATGTACCATAATTTTTTCGCTTATTGGATTTTTCCAGCTAACCCCCTGGCGAGTATTTTTTAAATAAAAATAAAAGATATTTAATAGTGCACCTGAATTTTTCTAACGATTATTCAGATATTCAGTTGGCGAATCGGCTATTGCGCAATCGTGATTTCAGTCAAGTATTTCGAAAACAAATATCGATTCGAATGCACGAACGCCAGCAAACATTGTTAGACCATGCGCAAAAGCCGCATTGTGGACTAGGAGCGAGCAAGTATACGAAAAATGTATGTGTGTTGCGAGTCCAAAATAGAAGTCGATCAATACCATGTGCGAAATGCCTAGCATCGACATACCCGTCGGTGTGATACCGGCGTATTTCTCCATCAGATTCCGCGAATCCGCGAATCATGACTCTCTCTCGACGTGGTGAACGCAAAATCCCTTGCGTGTCGCTTTATTCATAAACCTCTGCCTTTCTCCCCGTCCAAAAATATTTAATTCACGCGCGTACATCTGCGAATGTAAAATACATCATACAGTACGGTTAATAGCGCTCGGATGATATCGCATTACACTTGAATCGGACGTTCGTACTCGGCGTATTAATCCGTATTAACTCGCGAAGCGACGTGCATCCAACGGCGCGCGGATCCGTTACTTGTCTGCCTTCTCGCGGTCTCGGATAAACAAAGCATTCGTTAAACATTCATAGAGTATTTCCTTTCCTGGTTTATATCCAGCCAGTCGGCGCGGATCCCTGGCTGCAAACTTGATTGCACGAGTCCAATCGCGCGCGTCAGGCATTACCGCAACATCCTCTTCGACACAGCCGTGTGATCTCAGATGGGTGGATCAGATAGGAAGTAATAAGAAAGTAAATTAAACGAAACTTGAGGAGGAAGAGGAAGAAGACAGCCAGCGGCGGCAGTGGCGACCATTCGATCGATCGGTGCGAGCGACGATCCGCGACGGTGTCTCGATCGCGATCGATCTGAGATTACATCGCGCGGAACGGCGAAAGATGCCTTCCTGAGGAGCGTACTGAGTCGCCAGCAGCTCGCAGCTCTCGGAATTCAACGTGGCGGGTTTCGCGGTAGCCGTAAACAATGGCTCGGCGGAGCCGCGCTACTACGTGGACCATCTGCACCGGCAGCACGTGCAGCTGCAGCAACAGCAGCAGCAGCAGCAGCAACATCAGCAGCACACACAACCGCCGCGTTATCCGATGCAAATGCAGATGTTTACCGGCCACGTGCCAACCTTGGCCGCGAAGGAGACCGTTCTCGAGCCGCCGCTACGTCGCGACGATCTCGTCTACGTTCACTGCGCGTCGGAGGATGAGGAGATTCCTGAGGATGAGGAGGAAGAGTCCAAGGGTCTTACCAGGTCTAGGTCGTGGCTCTGCTGCCCCAATGATCGCCGACCCGATAAGACCGTGCCCATACAGGTCGAGGCCAATAAGGACGTGCAAAATGCTGTAAGTTTCCCCGAAGTGACCTTAGACGATGTAGATGAAGGAAAGGACGCAAGACCAGAGAAAAGATAGGGAGGAATTTGTATTCAGAGATAAATCTATATGCTTTAACACAGTTGAAGCTCAAGATCTACGTTAGGAAATTAATGTTCACGTAAAGGAATCCGATAACTCACGTCCCTCGAATAAATTTCGGAGGAGGTAAATAAATAGATAGATAGATAAATAAAACGGTTATTAGAAATTCTAAGGCAAACTTTTTAAGAGCAAATTGTATTGAAATTAGGAGAAAACTAGTTACGCTTGTTACTTGTTAGAAATGTTCTTAAATTTCATTGAATTTTAAGTTACACAATTTAAAAACTTAATTTCATGACATTTCATTAAGTTTAATGTATTTATAACTAAAAAGTATATTTGTGTACATATACATAAAATTTAATGTATTTTTCATGAAAATTTATGAAATTTAATGTATACGTTCATTACACTTAAGTAATTACTGTAACTTAATTTTCAATTAAATCATTCATTACTTTTAATTTCATTCATAACCACGAGCTTCATTTACATGTAAAGGAAGCTCGTGGTTACATTTCTAACAGTATACGTAACAGACGATGAATAAATGGCGCAATATCTAAAGGTTAAGTGGAAAAGAGAAGATGTACTGTAAAAATAAAATGAAGAGGAAATAAAGTGAATTACACTATTAAATATCAAGGAGTAAAAGAAGCTCAACTCTTGAGTTAAATAATGTTTTGTTGTTTTTAACTTCCACATGTCGAAATGTAAATCAATTTATTTCTGTGGTTAATTTCGAAACAAATGACATATACTTCCCATATTAACGTATACACTTAAATAACAAACTTTTAAGTCAAATTTAATTTTCTTGAGTTAAATTGTTTAACTTCATTGTTTTAATTAAGCTAACAATAATATTGAATAGAAGCAGTAGCGACCTACACGGAGAGAATTTTTTCTTAGAGTTTATCCTGAAAATATAACAGTCGTGAGATAATATTGTATTTTCCAAGAATTTTAATGTAAATCTCTCTCATTCATTTATAAAACTACAAAGTATAAAATAAGTTTGATTAATTTTACTGAAGTGCATGGTAAAAATCTTTAAAATATTGTATTATACTTACTACAAGTACTATTTTCGGGATAAATTTTAAAACAAAATTCTCTCTGTGCAAAAATGATGAAAAGTAATTCAAATTGAATATCAATTAACAGCGTAGAATACAGTGAGTGAGGATTCCTGTAAAAAAAAAATCTGTCAAATCATTTTCAGAAAGAAATTGTTAAAAAAGAGCCAACTTTTTCTCAAAAGAGTATAAATATAAGAAAGTATTTTTTTTGTTGTTAATTTTCGAAATGTTCCTCAACCTCAACGAATTTTTTAATAACTTTATCCTTTTATTCAGAAGGTCAAAATCTACAAAAAAAAACATTATTTCTTTTATACGTTTTTGGACAAAAATCCAAAATCCTCTTGTTTAACTTTCTCTTTGTCGGGAAAGATAACTTTCTTGAATTTCTCGTTCTGAAGATGTTATCTGATATCACTTCTCGTATCTGTCGCGAGGACGGGGGATTTTTGGAACTGATTTATCGCGTGACGCCGACTTTTTCCATTCGCACTCACTATATGACGTCACGTCCTGACATATGCCGTCAGGAAAATCTGTCAGCAAGTCGATACACGACAGGCAGGCAGGCAGGCATTGCTCTTTTCAGATCTCCGCGGTTTTACAGTCTAGCTCGCGGGCGACGATAAATCATCGCGCCGCCGCCGTCAGTCATACAAACGGAAACACAAAAGAACTTTTACTCGATAAATTGCACGTCAGTCATAATGAGAGTGGACAAATCCAATGGCGCTTTGCCTTTTCACAAATAATGAATTTTGCGGATCTCTTTCATTGATTGTCCTGCGTATTAATTGAAAAGACTTCGCATTCTATTCTATGTCAGTTTTACTGCAACAAAAGTGAGAAAATAATTACTGTCAAAGACAAAGAAATTATTTTTCAACCTTAACATAAGTATAAAGCATCCCTACAAATTGACGTAGCATCCCTACGTGTTCTACGTATCTAATAAAAATTAAATTAGAAAAGAGTTTTATTGAAAAATAATAAAACAATAATCGATGTACAGTTGTACCTCCGTTTTTTGTTTTAACCTCCGCATTTGTTTACTTTGTTTACTTTGTTTACTTTTACGGAGGTCGATCCTGGCAAGTTACTTTTATAGAGGTTCGACTCAATGAAAAATAATATATAATCTGTCTTTTAAAGTTTAATATATAATCTGTCTACTCGCGAGTACTTAACTCAGTAACAAAAAATCGTAGATTAACATTTAAAAAAAAAGATTTTGTAAGGAAAACTTCAAACTTTCACGTCAGACAGTCGAAAATTTTTTTAGGTACATGACAAGCACAAAGTGAGAAGAAAATTCATTTTTTTCGTAATTTTCTGTATGTAAAAATTATCAAACTCACAGAAATTATAAAAAAATATAGCGATAACCTTTTGAAAGTACAAATTTTAAGTTTTAAAATTTTTTTTTATTTAAATTGTTGATTTTTAACGAAGATATGTACAATTTTAATTTAAAAAAAAAACGACAAGAACTTTCTTTCCAATTCAGTAGAAAGCAATTACTTACTTATAACGAAATATTACATCATTTGTAAATGAGATATTGCATTTTGCTTTACTAGTAAAATGAATAAATTGAGCAATAAATTGATACAAACAAGTTAAATGGACAGCTTGTACGATTTACAGCGCTATCTGTTGAATTCACTGTGTAATTACCTACAAGCAGCAGAAACATTTAGTCCAATTATCCTGCACAGTTAGTCATTTATGTGTATATGTACAATAATTCTACACATAAAACTCGGATCATTGTCACTTTTATAATAATTGCTACTGCTGTTTTTCTCTGAGTGTAAGCAATACGATTAATCGTTTTCGCAAAATTGACAGATTGCAAGAGTCTACGAAAATCGCAGTCATCATTTATATGAATTCTCAAAATTCTTAAAAATCTGAAAAGCTAAAAAAGGAACGATTTAAGACTGTTGATTTTTCTAATTTATCACCATGTATAATTTTACCGCGTAATACGAAAGCAGATTAAGCTTTTGTTTCACACTTCCACGTGCTTCTAATATTTATGATGTGTTTCCTAGGGCAGCTTTCCTCTTATTGGTGTCTCCACGGACCTGGCATTTCTGTGCACACCCTCGGTTTTTCGACAAATTTCTCTCGAGCTAATCTCATGATGGTTACGGCTGACGGAAAACTTCCGCTGCTTCTTTTTTTCCCGCAGGAGAACTTCTGCGAAAATTACTTCCAAGTAATATCCGATAAAATGATTCAAGTGAAGCTATCGCTAGCTGGAAACGCAGTCTGGATCTTTTTCAAAGATATATATTTGCAGTGTTAAATTACGCTTCAAAAGCTAGATTATCGAAAGCATTTTTATAACGCAGATAAGTTATTTTTACATTTTCTCAAATGGTTTTCGCTATTAATAGAACATTATTATATTTTATCTTCATAGAGATAAAATTTTTGTCGAGATAAACTTGGCGCTGTGTTTTATATAAAGCATATTTTTCATCCCAAAATTAGACATAATATTTAATCTTTAACTGTGGACATTACACACTAGTAAATGTAAAGTTCTGGAAAAATTTTTCTTTTTAAATAAAAAAAAGAGAAATAAGTAACAACTAGTCTCTGTTTTGTATATATATTTATTGCTGTAGTTTCTTACATTTTTTATCATTAATGGTGCACAGAATCATGTTTTATCTGTTTTTTTTTTTTCCGACAAAAACTTATTATAATTCCAAATAGGTTTTTTAACAAGATGTGTTAAAAGAGGAAACCGGAACTTTGTCTTCCTTTATTTCGGAGAAATTTGAGTGTGAAATTTTGCTTGTGTCAAAAAGATCCAGATTACAAACAGAGGATTAAAACATATGGGTTAAAACATGGAGTGCATAAAAGAAGATTATATGCGAACGTGGAGCTGCTTGTCGAAGATCGACTAGAGAGGATCAATTTTCTTGAGGCGAACGAACGAGTGATTCTCGAACGGTGTAAATCGCGATGGGAAAAGGGCGCGGTAAGAGAAATAATCGCGAAACACCTCCGCGGTTTCGTGCCACGATCGCGGAAACGATCGCGGCTGCATCGTCTCGTGTGGCGATCGCACTAAATTGCACCGACGACGAGGGAACCTGGTTTTCTGTAATGGATCTTCGCTCACGCGTGGCTGGCAAAACACGCGCGAACCATGAAACCAGCAAACGCCTACCGTTGCATTCCATGGTACGTTCCGTGGGGCGCACAATTGAGGCATTTGCTAGGAACATCGCAACCGCCAGCCGGGTCGCATACCGTCGTAAAGTTCAGCCGAGAGGACCATATCGTTAACGTTTATGAGTTGATTGACACCAACGAATACCCGGCTAAGTCTATACGACATTGCGCGCGGTAAAGCCGATAGACGTCAGCGCAATTTCGCAGATGCTTATCGAATGCGCTCGAGAATAATTTATGTCTGAAAGCCAAACAGGGGAAAACTTCTAAGAAATCTGAAGGAAAAATCGAGAAGAAAATATATTATAAGCATAAAATCTTACAACAACTTAGAGAGAAAAAAATTGATAGTTTTATAACGCAGATGGATGTCTCGCGTTACTTTCTTATCACAAGTTGATAATTTAGTTGAAATTGAAACTGACGTCAAGGATAAAAATGTTGCTATTTTTAATGTTGATTATTTTTGGTATTTAGATAAACAAATAAATAAAAATTGTAATCAAACTTTTTATCATTCTGTATACTTATAGTCTGTTCATTATTTGGATCAATGTTATTGTTAATATCTCATTTATATTCCTAATTAATATTAACCTATGCAGTTTATGTGCATCACGTTACTATACCGGATTTAATCTTCTTCGAAAAACAGATCAATGAAGCATGACATTCTATTAATATAAAAAAAATAATGACAGTTCCAGTAGCACTTTTTATATAGTTCTACAGTTCTACTTAAAAATAAAAAAAAGTTCTGCATTTTTTTATATGAAAAAACCAAATATGAAAATATGGCGTGAATTCTGCTAGAAACTGTCGCTAAAAGTGCTATAAGCACGACACTTTCTTAAAATGTCGGGCCATTTTCTACATATAAAATGTATAAAAATTGGAAATTGTTGGAATTCTGTTTTGCAGAAAATACATATATTATAGTAGATCTTTGGTAGAACTATCGGGAATTATTGCTAAAAGTGCTAATAATTTATCATTTCCTTGTACTTTAAAGGAAAATTGTCATGCTAGATTCGCGAAATTAGCACAAATTTTCATATTTAGGCTTTTTACATAAAAAAATGGAACTTTTTTTTATTTTTAAGTAGAACTGTAGAACTACAGAGAAAAAAATTAATTGGTACAGCAAACCTGTAACTTACTGCGCGAATTCAACATCTAAGAAGATTTAATGATTTAACAAATGTTATTCGCTAATGTTATTCAGCTGTTAACTTTGCTACTTTAACATAAAAAATTGACTGTCTATATATTACGACTGTAGATTCGTTGAATCAGTGAAGTTTTCAGCTGTGTTTTTTTTTCTGTGTATGAAAAGTGCTACTGGAACTCTCATCTATTTTTTTTTTTTTTATATCAATAGAATGTCATGATAGTTTCGCAGATCTTCGAAAAGCAGCGCCTTTTCAAAAACGTAGGCACAAAGGACGCTTCGCTGCAAAAGCGCAAGAATTGTATTTCGCGTAGTCGCACGATTGTATTTCGATTTAGAAATAGCTTTGAGGCTTGTGCTGTGCATCAACGAGAATGAGGTATCGCCTCGCTGGACCGCGAAAATATATCCCACATCTTCCATTTTTCTGTTCACTCTCCCGTTTTCTCTCGCCTCGCTTCTTTTCCGTATATCTCACCCACGCGCAGTATAAAGACATTATCATTTGTATGCAGCTGGTTCTTTTCGATGTAGGTTAATGGTATATAGTCCACGGAGGTTGGACTATATCTCTGTTGCTCGATACCTCTGGCAACTGGCTCACGCGTGCTTTTTTTTTTTATAATAACACGGAAAGTTACTTCGCAGACGCAATCTACATTATTACACAGAAAATATCGACGAGAATTAAGAAGAATGTGACACCTACGATACGGAAGAAATTGGATCGGCGAATTAATAAGGATTTTTAAGTAAAATCGCGAATATGATGAAAACAAAAATTACATAAAATATTTCCGTTTTATGGATGAATGAAGATGATCACGACAGAATTTTTTGCGGTTCGCCAATCGATTCGATTCGAAGTCATCATTTCGAAGTGAATATTACTTCGCGCGTTTACGTACTTCGTACGAAACGCTCCGGACGTCTCGCCTGCAAAAGAAGAAAAGTAAAAATAAAAATTATATCTAAATTAATTGCTGGCGGATGGTCCGGTGTGTCCGAAGGCGAGTTCGGTAATCGAATCTCTTGCTCGTGACTTTACTCGCCGATGAAACTGCAAACCGCCACAACGGCCGACCGGCCTTGTAATTGAATCCTTGATTGCTTTTTGTTTGAATTACACTCCGGCCGTCGTGTCTCCCTGTTTGCACTGGACTGACACACGCACTTGCGCACCCCTGACCTTAACCGAGCGAGAAGATCCTTCGTGAATGAAACATCGCGAAAATTGCGAGGCACGTGGTAACACATGAAACGTTCCTTTGTGAGAGTCCAGTTGTATCGGATTTGCCTAAATGTATAGGGTTTATAAAACGATTCCTAAACGCTCAATATTATACAAGTATTTTGTATCGACAGTATTTATAGTACCTCCTTTTAAACAATTCTAAACAAACAATCTCTAAATATATTTCTGAATATCATCAATACACACAGAAAAATAGCATTCTATTAAAAAATGATTATTTACTTTACTTTCTTTCTTTTAAGTAATAGTTATCCTTAACAAAGAATATTTTTTATAATAATCTCAAAATATTATTTATTACAAATTTTAGAAGAAACTTATTATTATATATTCGAAACTAAAAACTTTTTTAAAATTCTTTGTTACCGTTATGTTTTTATGTTTGTCTTTATTGCACAGAAATATACTCTGACAGTATTCAAGTGTTTCTAATTTTCGGTAAAATGATTAAAGTAAATGTATAACATCTTTATTTTAGAGGATCTAAAGAAGAGTTCCATTTAAGTAAAATTGTCAAAAATTGTAAATTATAAAAAAAAATAACGAATAAAAGTGAATTTTTCGAACTATCTAAAATTATAAATATACTTTTTTAAAAAAATTATTAATAGTATTTAATATAGAAGTAAAAATAAAGGAATTAAAGGAATGAACTGTTGAAGGTCTATATTTTAATTAAAAACATGTGTCATAATATTTCCGTGCAAGTATATTTATTTCGACAAGTGAAGTTGAACAATTTTTTATAAAAAAAGCACAATTATTAACGCTTTTTCGCACAAAATGATAAAGGAAAGTATACGTTAAATACTTAACTTTTATCTCCTTCTACATCAAAATCCCCTCACCTTCCTGTTTTTACAAATGCTGTGCAATTTTCAAACGTTTCAATTTTCTGGATACGTTATACTTCGTACAGTAACTGAAAGTTAAAATATTTTATAAAATTAATCGAAGAAGAGGGACTTTATATAAAAAAATAGAATTTGTTTCAATTTAATAACCTGATTGTAGTATTAAACTCATTAGGATTCAAAATTATATTAATTTTAAATCAATTTAAAGCTAGTTATGAACTTAACATAGACTTGCGGAGATACGAACTTTTGAAATATACTTAAAACAAATAATCATTTACGTACAGCATATATTATTTTGTGTTTAACATTGTGCAATAATATTTATTCGTCTATACAAGGACCGCTTAAGCGCCCAGTGATTATCTATGAACGATTTTCAATATTTTTTATTAATCACAACAAGCGAAAGAATGCAGCATAAAGAACTGAAGATACGGTATAAGTTCTCCCTTCTGGCTCATGAGTTTAGGATTTTGAGGGTTTTGGCCCACATGTCGGTACCGGATCCGTGCCACAAGTGCCACTATTACAATGAGGTAGTGCCATCACACAAGGTCTACCATCGGGACAAGACGGTGCGTCCTCACAGTTTTTCCCTGGCAGGTGAATGTATTCATCATCCTCCGCCACGACCGTCGTCGAAAGTACGACGGCAATAATCATCAGCAGGGCGATAATTGATTTCATCCTTGATCGACTTTGGTCACCTGTTATGCGAGACTATGAAACATTATTGTGTAATATGATGACATCATAAAATAATGATGACATTTCGATGATATTATATAATAATAATGCGAATAAAAAATGCGACAAATAAGTTGAAATTGAAAAATCAACTAATTAATAATAATTTAATTGAGAAACTGAGTAAAGATTGAAGTGTGTAATGAAAAAAATTATACAAAATGTCTTCTGTTAACGATGTGACAGCGAAACGCAATTTACGTTATCATGAAAATAATGAGGCAAATTAAGAATATGATATATAAGAAAAATAGGGAAGAAACTAGCGAGTTAATAAAGATTAAAAACTTTTAATAAGGTGAAGTCGCGAATTAAAATGAAGAAAAATTATATAAAATACAGCCGTGTTCAAAATTATTAAATACTGTGCACTCTAATTACTTAATACACTCTAAAAAATATACGCGTGGCTTTAATATGATGTCTACATAATTTTCATCGTGTTGGTATTAAATGTTAACATTAACGATGAGAATTATATGGACATACATTGTTAAATCCACATCTGTACTTTTTAATTAGTTTTCTAAAAAATGATGAATTACTTTTTCTTTTCATAATTAATAACAAGAAAACAAAATGAGCAATTTTTTGTTTTTATTTTGACCTACATACTAAGAATTATGAAATTTATAAGACTTAATAATTTTGGCTGTAATACTTTCAGTATTTATGAAGATGACTACGACAGGATTTTTCTCGGTTTACCAAGCGATGCGACGTTACCTGAGTTCTGAGCACAAAATCTACGTAACACCAACGATAATTCAGAAATGAATGTTCACATCGCGCAACCGATGCGTTTTTATCTGTTACGACCTATCCCTCGCTTCTTCTTCACAAATCGCTCTTTGATCACGTGACTCGATAATCGCCGATGTCTCATAACGTCCGATACGGTTGGCTGCGCATGAGAAGGACGCCCGTATTTCGATGCGTTATTTTACGCACTTCCCGTGTGAATAAGAAGAAATCATAATTATCCGCGGAAAGAGGAAGTGAATGGACAACGTGCCCTGATCTGCGCCGTTGATAATTCCACCGATTAATTTCCTCTACAATAAGAGAGATTTCGCTCAATTCGCGGAAATGATCCCTCAGCAAAATTACATAACCGAATACAAATGAGCAAGCAGATCTGACTCACGCTAAGTGCGCGTTATTTTAGCGTATTTAAGCCTTTCATGATGATTGCATCTATTTGCGATAAGAGCTGCATTGAATTAACTCGATTGGATTGATCTGTAAATCATAAGAAGATGTAAGACTCTCATTTATATTAAACTTATTACATGTTAAACGAAATTAAGACTCGCTTTAGACGTAATTAATTTTTAAATGACTAAGTGTATAGCAGAACTTTTTAAAAATCTTGTTCTGAAAGGAAAACAAAAATATTTTTCAAATATTTTCCTCCAGAAGTCTCAAAATTCATTATTTTTTACTAGATTGAGCATCAAATTATTAAATTGCTTAATTTAATTTGTGATATTACTATATCTAGTAGTTTGATTGCGTTTATAAGTTCGATAAATCATTTCGACGCGCAGTTTAATAATAATAAATAAATAGCTAGATATTTAGTACATAAATTGACATAGAAATTATTTAAAAGCATGAAAGATCTAGCTTCTACTGGTATAGGCTTCTAATTTATCGATTGTGTTCTCACATGTATGGTCTAAAATAAGATTCTTACTCACCTTTACTCATTGTTTTTACATTCTTCTGTTTCATAAGAGTATAACTAACGTAAATTTAACTGTAACATAAATATAGTAGTAAAGCATGACTGTAAAAATAAAATAAATTACAAGTTATTTAATAACGAGCGATTGAGAACATATGTATTGCGGTACTTCGTGCGTTTTGAATTTACTATTTATTACAATTTTTCCTTTCTTATTTTATTACATTCAGACGTTTCGGCTCTTTTTGAATCATCAACGATTAATTTCTAACCGTCTTCAGTTCAACGTTTGAAGATTCACTCACAAAAAAAATTTCTAGAAGAAAGGCTCCTATTATAAGATATCGAATTCATTTTAGGTAAATGCTAGAAGTCTATAGGCAGAATTTAAAAAAATAATAGGGAATTTAATAAGCTTTAAGATAACGTTACATAAAATTTAATTTAAATTTCATTTAAATTTCATTTTTTTTTAAATTAAAAAAATGTAAAAAGTGAGCAAATCACAAAGTCAAAAAATTGTGCTCCTAATATAAGATGCCCCGAGAAATCGATAGTAAAACGCAAAGTATATCAGTATTGCAATTAAAAAACTTTTATTTAACGTTTCTAAAATACAAACAAACACAGCCAGCGTACATGAAAAATGAGCATGCGATACATATTATATTATACCGATTATACCCAGAATTCATTTTCAGATAGTTGGAATCAAGCATCGCAGATATAGCCACTCGATATTTATTCCAATTGTCTTTTTTATTATTGTACAATAACATTTATATTTTAGCAACGATTTTCACTATAACATAGAAACATGGGTTATTTCATATTAGTAATACCCTGAATATCTCATATTATGATTGCCTTATAGTTTTACATCAAATTTAACTTCTGTAATTAAACAATTCAACATATTCCGTATTTTTCTATTAGTTCAACCTGACTCTATCACTACATGAAGAATTTATTGCCAAATATTTGTTTATTAAATAATTAACAAAGTTTAAATGCTCATCTCAATGAAACTTAAAGACATCCAAATTCTAAAATCTTGTTTTACAATAAGGATTTTACAAACTAGGAGCATCTAATAATGAATTTTCTATTAAATAGTTTTCAATCCAAGAGCAAATTCATGGAACCAATAGATAGCGTTTATTAGTTTAGCAGAAACGCCGTTATCTCATATTAGGTGCCTATCTCTAAAGGGGATCCCTATTTTCTCTATATTCAATGCTATTATTCCTCGATTTAGAACAAAATAAGATCGATATAGAACTAATCATATTTACTTTTTAGAAAAGAATATTTTCTTCTTAAATAAAAAATCTAAAATAAAATATTCTTGATGTTTTTATTATGATTCTTGATGATTTCATTAATTTTCTACAAAAAACTGGGAGGGCTTAGAACTCGAATTCTCATTCCACGTCTTTTACTTAGCACGTTACACCAAGAAAGCTTCGTTGTCATGATGCTGTAACATCACGTATATAATACTAGATAGACTTATTCTAAATGTAAGAATATATAAACCTAAATTTATATGTATTATACTCGTCTCAAGACAAGATGTTGATCTTATTTTATTCGAGGGAGTAGAATAAAAATTATTGATTTAATCTTAATAGAGTTATAATTTTATACAGTTGAGCTAAGATTAAGTACGTCAAGAATTTTTTTTTCTCGATATTAGAAATCCTTTCTGAGAGTGTTGCGACCGTCATCTAGTTTGGCTGTTACACACTGTAATCGTACATTAATTAGTGAGAATTTCGCTTTGTATCTCGCAACATTATTCCAATTCTTATTTATTTCTCTGCATCGACCTGTTCGAGTAATTTACAGCAGGATAATAACTAATAGCGTAAAAAGAGCCGAAACATTTGAATGTAAAATAGGAAAAGAAAGATTAAAGATTGAAAGAATAAATACTATAAATAGTAAGTTCAAAACGTATAAAATAACTGCGATATATATGCTCTCAATCGCCTGTTATTAAATAATTTGTAATTTATTTTATTTCGGAAGCACAGTTGTTACAGATTGATTAAAATAAAATTTTTTAGAGCGTACATTATATCTATACGACTTGCGTATCTTTAGACCTTACCGAAAAAAAAGTCGAAATATTTACAAGCAAATGTTTTATGTGACATTTTTTCGATATTTATTGGTTAAAAAAAATTGACTGTGATGATAAAATATACATTTCTATGAAATGTATTTCATTAATTGTAAAAGAAATAAAATAAATAGTTTATTAATTGCTAAGAATAAAATTTTATTTCGCCGTATTTGAATAAGAATTTATTTTAGTAAAATAAACATATCTCACAAATAAATTTTCAAGTATCTTTTTCTCAGTTCCTATGTATTTATTTAATCCGGGAACCTGTTTTACATGTCATCAGCGAAAAAATGTGATTTATTGTAAAATATTATTTTGCATGATATTGTTTAACGTATCTTCTTTCTTTTTCAATAACTATTATTTACGAACCTTTAAATATGTAATTCTATTAAAAACGTCATAAAAAACATTATATATTAACTAAAATCTTTATTTTTTTTTAATATTCTTAATAAACTGCTTAACGTGCTTATTTCGTTTACCTAATATTTATTTCTCTTTCTCTTTTCTCAGAAAATTGTAATTAAATCTATATCCCATAATGTTCTCAGTGAATAATAAATTTGTGGTACAATCGTGATTTCAGTCAAATATTTCAAAAACAAGTATCAATTCGAAGTAGTACAAATATTGATTAACAGATCATGCGCAAAAGCTACGTTATGGATTAGGAGCGAGCAAGTATACGAAAAATATATGTGCGTTGTGAGTCCAAAATAGAAGTCGATATCAATACCATGTGCGAAATGCCTATCGACATAAACGCCATGATACCGGCGTATTTCTTCATTAGATCCCATCTGCGAATCGTGATATTCTCTCTCGACGTAGTGAACGCAAAATCCCTTGCGTGCTTTCGCTTTATTCGTAAATCTCTGCCTTTCTTTCTAAAAATATTTTATTCACGCGCATACATTCACGAATGTAGGATACATACGATATGGTTAGTAGCGCTCGTGGTATCGTATTATATTTGAATCGGAAGTCCGTACTCGGCGCATTAATCCGCATTAACTCGCGAAGTGGCGCGCATTCAACGGTGCGCGAATCTGTTACTCGTCTGCCTTCTCGCGGTCTCTGCTCTTCATCCTCGAATAAACAAAACATTCGTTAAACATTCATCAATTATTTCCTTTCCTGGTGTATATTCAGCCAGTCGACGCGGATCCCTGACTGCAAACTTGATTGCACGAGTCCAATCACGCGTCAGGCGTTACCGCAATATCCTCTCTGAGCCACACAGCCATATGATCTCAAATGGGCGGATCAAATAGAAAGTAATAAGACTGAAAGTAAATTAAACAAAACTTGAAGAGGAAGAAGACAACCAGTGACTGTCTCATTATTATGTACTCGAAACTAGAATTTTTTTTAACTCTTTGTTACCGCACGTTTTTATTTTTCTCTTTATTCTACAGAAATATATATCCTATCAATGTTCAAGTGTCCTTAATTTTTGGCAAAATGTACTGATTACAGTAATTATATAAAATCTTAATTTTGAAAGATATCTAAGGAAGAGTCCCATATAAGTAAAGTTGTCAAAAATCGGAAATTGTAAAAAATATTTGATAATGAACAGAAGTGAATTTGTTGATCTATCACGAAAATCATGAATATACTTTAAATCATGAATGTACTTTAAAAAAAAATTATCAATAGTATTTAATATAGAAATAAAAATAAAGAAATTGCAGGAATGAATTGTTGAAGGTATATATTTTAGTTAAAAACATGTCACAGAGAGAATATTCCCGTGCAATGTATTTATTTCGACAAGTGAAATTGCACAATTTTTCATAGAAAAAGCAATTGCTATCGCTTTTTCACTTAAACTAGACGACACTAGATGGTGCTTCATCAGATAGAGAAAAGTGTACACGAACACTTAACTTTTGTCTCCTCCTAATCTCCTCCATTCAAGTCTCCTCATCTTCCAGTTTCTACAAATACTGTGCAATTTTTAAACGTTTCTATGCCAATACAGTAATTGAAAGTTGAAAATATTTTATAAGATTCAAGAAAATTCAAATCAAAGAAGGGATTTTGTATAATAAGCAAATCAAATTTGTTTTAATTTAATAACTTGGTTGAAATTTAATAACCTGACTGAAAAATTAAACTCACTAGGATTCAAATTCATATTTTGAATAAATTTAAAGCTACACGGAGAGAATTTTTTCTTAGAATTTATCCTGAAAATATAACAGTCGTGAGACAACATTGTATTTCGAAGAATTTTAATGCAAATCTCTCTCATTTATTAATAAAATTATTACATAAAGTATAACATCAGTTTGATCAATTTTATTGAAGTGCATGGTAAAAATTTTTAAAATATTGTAGCATAACTGCCATATTTTCAGGATAAATTTTAAAAGAAAATTCTCTTCGTGTAGGGTAACCTGTCCCTATTAATGTATCTTTTAGCCAACTTGCTTATTGCTGAATTAATTATTAAATATTATAGTTTGTCTGCTTGCAATCAATATCGGTTTTTCAATTATTTCTTTTTCTTACAATATTTCTTTCATCTAAAAAAATGTTAATACTTTATAATGTTTTTGATAAAAAATAAAAAACATGTTTTTATCTCTATGAGTCCTCCAAGCGGCGATGGCCCTATTAATGTGCCTACATTTGATTCATTTTAACATATAGTTAAAACAGGTAATAAATTTAAGCTAATTAATATTACATAAATCACTATTTCAATTATACTTATTTCAATGTACACTCATAACACAATGTTCTCAGCTCCAATACAGGGAACATTATTAGGGACAAACTTAAAATCTTGCGGTACCATATTACTGGATTCACATAAATTCTTCATATCCTTTGAAAAATATTTAAAATATTCTAAAACTCAAAAAATAAAATAAATTATTATCTTCGATATCGTATGCATTAATAATTTAATTTAACAAGAAAAAATATTTTTTCTTATTTATTCGTGCTAGTTTTCTTTATGACTTATCGAAATACAAAATCACACTAATAAGAGACTGGCACAGTAATTGGGACAATTATCCTAGTGATGAATTTAATATAGACTTGCGGAGATATAAACTTTTGAAATACTTGAAACAATAATTATTTGCGTAGAGTATGTATTATTTTGTGTTTAATATTGTACAACATTATTGATCATCTAAAGATCGCTTAAGCACACAGTGATTATCTATCAACGATTGTCTACATTTTTTATTAATTACAAAAAACGTAAGAATACAGCATATAGGATTGAAAATACGATATAGTACTTCCTTCCGGCTCGTGAATTTAGAATTTTTAAGATTCTGGCTCACATAACCATGAACAACTGCCTTCGGTACAATTTCTTATCAAGCAAGGTTTGTCGACAGGACAAAATCCTTTAAAACAAAACTCTGACGGTGTAACATTTTCATCCTGCGCCACGACCGTCATTGAGAATACGACGGCAATGATCATCAGCAGGACAATAATTGATTTCATCCTTGGTGGATCAACTTTGGTTACCTGTCATGCGAGATTATGAAACATTATTGTGCAATACGATGACATCATAAAATAATAATGATATAATGATATTATAAAATAATAATGCGAATAAAAAATACGTCAAATAAGTAAAATTGAAAAATTAACTAATTAATAATATTTAATTGAGGAACTGAGAAAGATTAAAGTGTAATGAAAAAAATTATACAAAATGTTCTTCCACTGATGACAATGTGACAGCGAAATGCAAACTACATTCAAAATCATGCAGAAAATAACGATGCAAATTAAAAATGTGACGTATAAGAAAAATGAGGAGAGGAGTTAATAAAAATTAAAAATTTTTAATAAGGGTGAAGTCGCGAATTAAAATGAAAAAAATTACATAAAATACAGCCATGTCCAAAATTTTTAGGCATCCTATAGAGTAACTTCGACAAATACGCCATGCTTTACTTCACAGAAGTAAAAAAAAACCGCAACTCTATTACATGCCTTTATTTTACAGTATTGTGTTATAATTTTAGTTTCTTACTGTTACACATTAATGAAATTATTGTGAGTTGAATTAAGTTGTCACTGTAATAAGTAGCACCATTATAAATTATAATCTACATAAAATGATTACTGTAGGGAGCATAAACGGTAAAAGACTTAGACCCGATTTCACAATATGGTTACCTAAAGATTAAAAGTAACCAAGAATTCTATAAAGCTAGCAAGATCAAATCACCAGAATCAAATCAGATCTATCGGAATTTTTAATACTCATTTTGTACTAAATTTACCATTAATGATAATTTTGTACCGTGTGTGTCATTTCGAAAAAAATCGTGACGTTGCTGGCTTAATATTAAGCTGGCAGGACTCAAAACTAATTCAAAATAAAAGAAAAAAAGAAAAGTAATATTAGAAATCCTAAAGATTTTATGAGATCTAGACTTTTAATCTCGAAAATTTTATGAGAATCAGACTTTTAATCTCGAAAATTTTGTATTTTTTTTTGTACGATTGATGATTCCGATATAATTATTTGAATGTTCACATGAGCAACGTTTTTTATAAATTTATGCAACTTATGAACGTCAATAACTTCACAAAAAAAATCTCACATTTTTTTCGCAAAACGCGTGTCTCATATTTTTATCTGTAGAATAGGTATGTTAACAAATTTAAAAAAAAATAAATTTATGTTTGAAATGTCGATTTGACGTAGAATGCTTTCAGCTAAGGCTGTATTTCTTGCACAATTTATCTTTTTTTTTTTATCTTCTCAACGTGAAAAGAAAAAGAGGAAAGACTAACTGTTATACATGAAGTTCAGCAGAAAAGAATAAAAGTCTGTATCAATAATGCAAACTTTCAAAATATAAAATTTCAATCGAATATATATTCCCGGATATCCGACTATCCAGTCGGATAGTAAAAAAGTGCCAGATAATACCGGATACTTTTCGGATATCCGGTCCCTAATTTTTAATATATAGATCAAAATAAAAACAAAAAATTGCTCGTTTTGTTTTCTCATTATTTTTCATTATCAAGGATCTATAAATTGATATTATTTTTGTTAAAAACAAAAAAAGTTTGTACAGTTTTATTCATTAAATAAATAAATCAATCAATCAAATTAATATTAAATATAAATATTTAATATTTCATTACACTTCCCTTTTGTCTTAAAACTTCCGCAATTTTTCTTTTCTACTAGAGAATTCTACTAATTTTTTGCAAGTGGATTCCGTCCCTATTCTTATATAATCGCAATTTGTGTCTTGCTTCAAAGTATTGTATATTTTTAATTACAAAAACGTTTATCTTTAACCTTCCAGCGGGCGTGTGCGTGTCTCGGCTCCCAAGTTTTCCTTTCCAGTGTCTTTCTGGCTGTCATTCAGTGTCTTATAGGGAGCGATATAAACAGTATCAGCGCTATCGTGTCATTCTATTTTTATTATTCATTAGATGTAAAACAAGAATAGGATGTATAAAGCGTGTTCTGAATTACACATAAAAACGTTTGATGTATCATTTGTTCTCTAAAAAAGAATAAAATGATACATGCCACCGATATTATTAAGAGATACTATTAAAGATCATCAACTCTGAGCAAATTTTCCAAACAAAAAAGGTCTCGAGGGTCGGAAATAATTGAAGAACGCTGATATTATCGACAATTAATATAAATTTGCAATTATTAACATAAATATTTGGATAATATATTAAATTGTTGTGGTTTTTTATTATATAAATAAGAATACGCATACTTATAATACTTATAATATCTTATATATTGCTGCAAAATTACGATTTTTTTTCTCTACAGTTATCATCTCTATTGATAATCAAATTCAGACGCGATAACAAAATCATAATTATTATTACAGTAGTTTAATTACGTTTATAAATCCGAAAAAACTAATTCGGCGCGCAGTTCGAACGACTGCAAATATGGTGTATAATTCACATTGAAGTATTTAAGCATTAAAGATCCAGCTTCGAACAGTATAGGCATTTAATTTCTAGTTGTGTTCGTATTAGTGTTCTCATAATTATATTATCACTATTTTTCCCACAGTCCCTTTTCCTTTTTGCTCCCTTTTTTTATTCAGTTTTTTTTTAAATATTGTCCCAGAATCCGATTAGATATCCAGAAAATTTCGGATAGCAGACTCGAAAAATTACCTTCTCGGATATCCGATCGGATACTTTCTTTTCAGGTATTCGAAATAACTTCACGATTCGGTGTATCCCTATTAAAAATTATGAAATTTATAAGGCCTAATAATTTTGGCTATATTTTCGGTATCTATGAAAATGATTACAACAAAATTTTTCTCAGTTCGCCAAGCGATTCGACATTACTGACATTACCTGACTTCTCAGTACAAAATCTATCACCAGGCACCAACGATATTCCAGAAACGAATGCTCATGACTGCGCAATCGATTTTTATGTATTACTCCCTACCCTTCGCTTCCTCTTCACAGAAACTGTTCTTTAATTATGTGACCGATAATCGCCGATATCTCATTATCTGATACGGCTAACTACGTGCCAAGAGCATATTTAAAGTATTCCATGTCAAATCGGGCACCGTTGAAACATCATTTTTAATTTTTTTTTTTTAATTTACTGACATTCTACAGATAAAAATATGAGACATGTGTTTCACGAAAAAAGATT
The DNA here is from genome assembly GCF_000143395.1 of Atta cephalotes. Lineage (NCBI taxonomy): Eukaryota > Metazoa > Arthropoda > Insecta > Hymenoptera > Formicidae > Atta > Atta cephalotes. The sequence goes on from NW_012130091.1 coordinate 2,125,432, forward strand.
TTAGATTTTTTTTTTGTGAAATTATTGTTTCTATAAAATATTGTTTCTATAAATCAGCTAAAAACGAATTTGAAAATAAAATTCTTATTTCGATTTTCTTTTCTAAATTGCATAGTTTAAATAATAGTGACTATATTATTGATAATATTACATCATTTTAAATTGCTTTCCTAAATCAATTTTATTTATATTATTTTTTCTCTTATTTTTTCATAATACGATTTTAAATTTAAAATTGGGATGCAACATAAATCGCCACACCTATCTGTAAAACAGATCATGAGCTAACTTAATCTTTATATAATGTTGCTTTATAGTATCAAATTGGAGCTGAAGACAATTATGCATATATGGAAAATCTCTTGAAAAACTCTTGAAAAACGCGTTACATATTTGCATCTTGCAGAGCAGCATAAAATAAATATGCAAATAATTGAATAAAAATGTTTTATAACGAAGAGAGAGAGTGAAAACATTCTAGAATATCTTATATACATTCACTCATATGTACTATAATTATACTTTATATAGATAATTCCTAAAAGAAAAAGAATAGGAATACGTTAGCATTACTGCCTACTGTATGCGTTTTGTTAGACATTCATTTTTGCTTATCTTACGAAAAAAATTAATTATTGCAAAATTCCAAACAATATTAAAACAATATAAAAACTGTTTATACTATATGACGGAAGACACTTTTTAGTTTGTACTTATGTTTTTTAAAGTTTTATTTTTACAATATAAATTGATAGATTATTTAAATTTATTCTATTGAGAATGACTCGATCGGCGTCGAAACATATTTCTTATGTTTGATTTTGAATAATAAATATTATTAATGTTAAGTGGCTCGTAACCCTTTTTAATTTTTATTATTTGTTTTATTTTTACCTTTTGTTTAAGAAATATTGTCTAAAAACAAAATGATGTGTCAGTGACTTTCCTCTACTACCTAATAGAACATGCTAAAAAGAAGTGTTTCTAAACCTACATTATTAAACTATTTAATTCCAGATTACATTCGGATATAATATTCATACAATAAAACCTATGTTATCTTCTTTTCGCAATTAATTGTCAATTGCAATCCAGTTATCACTATGTGATCTCTTGAAAAATTAAAATGTCGTGATTTAAATCAGAAAAGCAATTAGTCAATTGAAATCCGGTCGCCATTAAGTATCTCTTGATAGAAATTAAGACATTTTAATTTTGATCAAGAGATACATGGCAATGTGTCTCTTGATCAAACCGGATTTCAATTAATGATTAATTGCGAGAAGAAGATAACACAGATTTTATTGTATGAATATTATATCCGAATGTACTTTAGAAATAAGTAGTTTTAGAAATATGTAGGTTTAGAAACGTTTCTTTTTAACATGTTCTATTAGATAGTAACATTGAAAATGACTTGAATGTATTGGTTGAAATGTATGTTGGCATATTTGTTTATAAATTAAAACATTAGCATATATTAACTTACTGTTGCGCTCTTAATCTTTGACGTTTTATTATTTATTTTTATACAATTGAGCGATAACTATTTAATTAATTTAAAATAATTCTGTTGTGACAGCAAGGTTCCCTATACGTATGCATAAATCTACTGATAAAATAACAGTACAGTATGAAATTATACTTGAAGAATAACTATTGTACAATATATAAGATTAAATAAAGTATGTTCATAATTGTGGATTAATATTATTTGTGCATTTTTCTCTATGAACTTGGATATCCTGAACTTTTTGATTACATATATTGCACACTAATTGACATTTCTTTGTTATTATAATGACAACTTGGATACATTGCCAAATATTATAAACGTAAATAATTTTAAAAACTTGTTAAATACAGAATGACACAGTCGTGAAAATAAATTATTATTTTATATTTTTTATAGGCAAATAAATTCTTTAAGGATTTTACACTATATATTCTATTTATTTAAGTTTTTCGAATAGTACAATATCCAAAAACTATTATGTACATATGTCTTTATTGTCGATAATCTACACGGGAATAGCTTTAAAATCCAAGTTCCATAATTCTATTTACTCATCAATTTATTCTACAACTCTGTTTCACTTGGTTGAAATTTTAATGAGAGCATTTTTAACTTTGAAACAAATACTTAATTTTTCTAATTGTTTTATAGTGAAATTTACGTACAGTAGAAAAAATATTGCATTTCCGCAGCACTTGATTCTGTAGCTGTATTTATTGTAGTTGAGAGTGCAATAAACTCGCACTCTCAGCAATCTTAAGCAGTGTTGCTGCCACTGAACGAGTTTTAAACGCTATAAGATTAAAAGCTTATAGTGCATTTGATTGTGTGTATTTATCTATTATGAATTTAAAATACCTATATTTTAACTTCAAATATTTTTTGTGTTACACATTAATTTTTTGTGTACAAATGTTTTACAAATAAAATTTTATCCTGAATTTTGATATGAATTATTTATCAATGACATGAATATGAAATGGATTGTAGAATTCAATTACAAGAAAAAAATCTTATAATTAGAGCTTTTCTTCTAAGAATCGTTTATGTATATTTTCTAAATTTTTTTAAATAAAATTCCACTCTTACGAATAAAAATTGAGTCAGTTTTGAAAAAGAGTGGCTCAATTTTTAATCTTGAAGATTAAGATTTTATTCTTCAAAATGAGATTCATTTCTAAAAATTTTAAAGAGTAGGGTAAGATCGCCTATTATGGAATAGATTCCCAATATAAGATAGCGGAATTTCTGCTAAACTAATAAGCACATATGGTTGATTTTATTATGAACTTATTACTCATAGAATGAAACATATTTAGTAGAAAACTCATTATTAAATCATGCGTATAGTAGTTGTGAAAAAAGATTCTTGAAATTGGATGTTGTCGAATTTTATTGAGGTTAGTCTTCAAACCTTGTTTTATTATATAATAAATAAATATTTGATAATAAAGCTTGCATGATAGAGTAAGATCATATTAATAAAAAACACGTGATATAATGATTTGTTTAACTGTAAAGATTAGATTTAGTGATCATGAAACCGCAAGGTATGAAAGTTATAATATGAGATACTTAGGATATTCCTAGCTAATATGAGAGCATAAACAATTCAATATCTCAAAGCATACTATTGAATGAAATATTAAAAATGATGATTCTATTGTTAAGATTACTCACACACACACATATTCACATACACATACACATCGAAAAATTATTATGTATAACATTCAAATTCTTTGTTCCTACTTGTAATATAATAAAAGTGTGTATAAAAAGCTTACCTTTATTTTTTCCTTAGTTTTCTGTTATGAGATATCATCTCATACAAGAAGACCTTTGTATCTCATATTAAGAACCCTTTTTTTGAATGAAAATCGGCATTTTCAATCAAAAAATTTCACATACAACTAAGTATATATATATATATATATATATATATATATATATATATTAGTCGTCGTACTTACGTTTAGTAGTAATAATATTATATATTACTTACCTAATAATAGACAAACGAAAGTAAGTAATAATAGTATAATAAATTAA
>NW_012130091.1:2129019-2180847 GCF_000143395.1 Atta cephalotes
TAATTTAAACGTTTAAACCGTTTTTTAACGTTTAAGTTAAGTAAAGTAACGTACGTACTTTACTAATAACTAAAATTAACTACACTAACTAACTAATATATATATATATATATATATATATATATATATAGCTATTATCGGTCGCTAACTTTTGGTGATAAATCTTGAATATATTTCCCATAAAATTGACACGAAAATAGGAATTAAGATTGCAAATTAATAAATATACATTACATAATAAATATACAAGTATAGATTAGAATAAATTACAAGTTTTTAAAAAAAGGTATCTCATATTAGGCGACTTTACCCTACTTGATACGCAATATTGATAGAAATTACAATAAAATCTTTCGACTCCGAGACCTCGGGCAAATAAAGAAAGAAATGAATTTCCTTTCGCAGCTTCATGCAGCCGCGCTGTCTTCTCTGCGGTCCGAGGTGGCCGAGTTGAACTCACGGCTAGTGGCGGCTACTCGCGCGCGGGAAACGGCCGAAACCGCGCTGATGCGGGCGGAGGTCCAGGCGGTCCGCGCTGAGCAACGAGCGGAACAGCAGGCGGTACGACACGAGGAACGGCTCACCGAGTTGCATTCCGTCATCGCCGAGCTCGGCAGACAGCTGGAGCGGCATCGCGCTACCGTAATTGCCGAGGAGGACGAGTCCGGTAAGAGTCCACTCCACCCTGCTTCGATTATATGACGCACGCGGGAGAGAATCTTGAGTAACGAATCTTTGAGTAACGAAAGCCACGGTAATTCCCTGGCGGGCAATCAGCGGATCTCTCTAGACTCCGACTATAACAATAGCAATAGCTCTCTCTCAGTGGCGCGCACTCTTGATTTCTACTCTTGATCCCTCTTCTCGATACCGAGAAGGAGAACAATTTCTTAGGGACGCACATACCATCATGTGTACTATCGCGAAAGACAGTCGCTTATTCGATAAATAACCGGGATTGATGGAATAGATCGTTTCTCCGAACCGTATAATTGTCAAGCGAAGTAAGTATTAATCATCGGTGGTCGCGGTCTGAGGAGATGATTTTGATGATGCGCAGAAGTCGAGACAAGCAGGGACGCCGAGGGTTCCATCACCAACCCAGTAGAGGAGAGCGAGGGTGGCGGGGACATCCAGGGAGATGGGGATCGCACTTTGGGGGATGACTCTAGCTGCTGCGAGGACGAGAATCGACCGACAGAAGTAAAGAAAATTCTATAAAAAAAACTTTTAAAATTCTAATTTTTAACATAGAGGAGAATAGGTCTGTTCGCGTTACATGAAATCCTTAAATATTTTTGCACTTAAGAAATAGATAGATATTTGGTTTTGAAAAGAGGAAAAACATAGATATTGAGTGCAAAAAATGCGAGCAATGTGAACAGATTAGTATTGTGATAGTGTGGGTAGCACAATGGCCCTTTTTTTTTAATCTTTGCTATTAGGTAACGAATTCTAGTGATTATTACAGAATTATTTGGTCAGTAGCTCGCTATGACTAATGAAGTAAAAGATACATTTTAGTTAATTACATATTTACACTTAATTACATATACTTCCTTATTCTTCTTAAACGTACTCGTATTATCATTATCGAATATATTACGTATATATATTCGTGTTGCTTGTTTAACATTTTATTTGATTGTAACATCTCGAGTTATGTAAATTTTAATATATAAAATTTAATAATAACCTGGTTTGCTAATTTTGCTAATGTAGCCTCTCAAATTGATTGTTGATAGCCTTTATTTCGAGCCTTGTTTTCGTATCAAAATAAGCATATTCCATAAATTGATTACTCTAGTCTTACTATTAATCTATAATTTATGTAGAATTTTAGTAATGAACAGCCTATGCGGAAGAAGTTGTGTGTAACATATGCACATACATTTTACATACATTCTGTAATATTTTACTTTTTTGTTAATTTTGTAATCAAATACTGTTTTTTAAACAAAACTAATTCTTTAAATCTATTTTTGTGAAAAGTTGCATTACCACCCCTATTTCTTTTCGAGCTATTATACAATATCGTCATATATTCATAAACAATGCCTTAAATAACAAATGTAATTTCGTATCTTGAATATGGAATCGATTGAACAACACTTTAATGAATATAATCGTTAAGTTTTAAATATTGATTTTTAACCAAGTTATTATATGAAATGTAAGTGGGGTGCCATAATATTACCTTCACTTATAATATATCTACACTGAGAGAAAAAAATGATTGTAATTATCATAATTTAACTGTAATGACCATAATTTAATAATATAATTTAGTTTTTAGTGCTAATTAAATATTTTTTTTGCATAACTATAAATATAATTATTACTACTAACATTATAGAAGTAACAATTATAAAAATGAAATTCCTAATATTTTATCATGCCTTTATAATTATAATTATATGGAGAGAATTTATTTTTACCGCAAACTTTGCTATAAATTTGTTTTATTTAATGATAAATAAGTTGGAACGAGTGGAACAATTTGGCAATCTATTAAATATTATTGATAATGATATTTATGAGGAATTTTTAAATATACAAAAATTATCTCCGTATTGACTGTATATGTATCAAACACCTTTTCTCAATGTAATACATCATATATTTAATATATTTTTAAAAACGCATTATTATTTTCAATGTAGAATGGTAGGGAACAGCTGGACAGTCCAGCCGCGTTGCCGACTCCTGAGCCAACACAACAAGCAGCGTCGTGCCAGAGCGTCGCCGTCGCGACGCTGCAAGAGGAGATCATGGCGTTACGGGCAGAGATCACGAGTCTGCAGGCACAATTGATTCATTTTAAAAGTCAGAGCAGCAATCAGAGGCAAACGGCGAGCAGCGATTCACCGCGTCGAGAACTTCGAGTGAGCAGCAATCCTCAGAAATCGGTCTTTCATGGAAAACAGAATTTATATTAAAAAATTAATATTGATAAAGAGAAAATTGAAATTGAAAGAGCAAGAACTAAGATTGAAAAACAAAGAGATGTTAATAAAATGCAATAATTCTCTCTTAATTTAACATCCCTCTTCTTTCACACCTCGCCTCTTCTCTCCGCAGACGAGGGGCAACACCAGCTCGCCGGAACCTTTGACAGCACCGTGCTCGCCGCTCTTGCCACCGCTACAGACACCTCCAACAAAGAGTATGACGAGGGAGGAACCGCCAGTCCTCAAAATGGCAGAGAGGGTGAGATTGAGGAGGACGGACGAGAGGCACATTACCGGTCCGGACATTACTAATCTTGGGGTACGAATTTTATTTGTAAAGAATACTAAATACATATAAAAATATGTAAAGAATTATAAAAATTTGTACATATATGTACATATATTGCTCCCTTCAAAAACCAAAAAATTTTTTTAAGTTATTACTACTATGAATGAATTATGAAATATAAATATTATTCTATCAATCATTAAAAGTGAACTAACTTAACTTCATAGTCATCAGAATTCATAGTCATCGTTAGAACTTAGAAAAGATAATTTTTAAAAAATCATCAAGAGAGTTGATTTTTAAGGATTAAAACAAAAATGACAAAAATAACGTTTTAAGAATATATTCTTATTGCCGATATTATTTAATTGGTCGTTAATTTTTCGTCAAGTTGAAAAATAATTTTTCTCCTTTTCTGAGAAACTTAATTTTTTGAGTTGTGTAATTTTTACAGTAAGAAAACGATATGTACTTTTCTTAATTTTGCAGTAAACACATAATCATATTCCAACGTATTTTAGGTGTGCTCCACGATGGTAGCCGAACATCTCGTGTCGGATCTCCTAGAACAGTCAAACTTGCAGGAACTGAACGGTTCTGAGAAGCAATTCGAAGTCGAGACGGAACGATTGAACAGCAGACTCGAACACGCGCGGGCAAACAACGCTGTCCTCGCGCTCACATTGCACGAGAGCAAGGCGCAATGTGATAGGTACGTTCTTCAAAAGGCACAAATCCCGAAAAGCTTTAAAATCGGTTAAAATGTCAAATTAAATTAAAGTCAAGTACACAAGTCGAATACATCAAACGCATTTTATGATCTATGTGATAAATACAATGATGAAGGTATATCAACAGAAATTCAAGACTGATTCTTCGAAATGTAATGATCTCAATAATTGATATAAACTTATGGCAATTACAAAGTTATTGTAGTATACATCTAATATGATAGAGAGTCTGAAATCGTTACATATAAAGAACGAAAAAATACACTGAAATAATATACTATTTATGTGTGTAAAAAACCTAAGGAATGAACTATTGTCAAGTTATATATAAATTGAAATTTGAAAAAGATCTTGAAATATACGACACAATCCGAAATCCTACAATACATGTAAAATAATCATTTTTGTCCTGTGTTATAGATTGAGTTTATTAGTCGGCAAGTATGAATCGAATGCGACGGCGTTGCGACTCGCACTTTCGTTCAGTGATCGCGCGATTGAGGCCTACGACGTTCTAGTCGCTCTGCTGGAGAGCGAAATTGCGCTTTCTACCGAGAGGAACAGTGTGACAATCGATAATAGAAGAGCGGCCGAAAACGTTGCTTATCATGTGCTAAATAGACTCGAGAATGACTGTACTAATACGTTGGGTGCTCCATGGGAAGACAGCATGGTCTTGTCGGACGAGTAGGTATTTTACATTGTGCGTAATGTGTGTAATTTTTATCACGAATGCCTTTCTGATAGATCGGAAATAACGTGGAACGTGGAGGATGAGCAACGACTCAGGAGGCACATAGGTAGATTGAAGGGAGAACGTACAATGGTCAGATCGACAGCAGTCGAACTAGAGAGCGTGCATGCAGAACCCTTGAACTCAAAGAACACCATCTCTTTAGCGGAGGCCAGAAAACTCGACTTGGAAACTGCTGTGCTCATGCAGGTCCATATCTAATTAAAAAGAATTAAAAACTCAAGAGAACATTGTTTTTAATAAATTAACATTTTTTAAATAAAAAAACAGTACAGGATTCTCGCTATTCAAATAAAGTTCACAAATAAAATAGACAAGTAAGAGTACAATTCGGAATTTGGTGCATATAAATTTCATAAAAGTATTATATTTTCTTTTCGACCGACATAATATTTTTCGCAATTATTCACAGATTTTGTATTAAAATTCTTTTAAGATGCCTATAAGCATAAAAATTATCAAATTATTTGTGATATTTCTACGGCTTCGGTTTAGACTGTGTTTCAAAATGATGATTGATAAATAATCAGCTTGAATTGAAATTGTACAAATTCACAAAAAGAAATATGAATAAGCACGAAGAACCGTCTTTATCGAATATAGATTTTTTTTCACTTATGCGTGATTAATATATTGATTTTAATTAAACATTACAAATCAAAAATATTTAAAAAAAAGTTCATTATCAAATTGATTTCTCAAGAATATATTTTTAGGAACTAATGGCCATGCGAGAAGACAAGGCTGAGTTACGTGCCAGGGTGTTCCTTCTAGAGAAGGAACGTGCTACGATAGAACTGAAACTAAACGCGCGCGATACACAAATCGCAGCTCAACACGCTACCATACAGCACCTCCAGGGTCAGCTGAGTGACGCAGAGGCTATGCTCGCGATGGCAACAAACAAGGTATTACATATAATTTTTACAAGTATGTAGATCTCTTTCTGAAAATCAATCTTACTAATTGAAAATATATTTAGGACCGAGGTTTGAGCGACAACGAAAGTGAGGGAATGGAGTCTGAATTGATCGAAGCATTAGGCAGAGAGGCGAGACTGAAGGAACGCCTGCAGGAATTGATCTCAACCCTGGACGAAGTCAACAAGAATTCCGAACTCAGGCATCAACAATCTGCTGAACTCGTCAACGATCTGAAAAGAGCTAATGGGTAATTATTGCCAGGATTGGGCGTGTAATTTAGAATATTTTTATTCGAAAAACAATATTGGTAAGACAATTGTATTTTGTATTTCAGATACTAAGATTGACAATCAATCTTATTATTTAAATTACAAAATATATAAAACTCTCTTAATCTTTCGAGTTTAAATACAAAATACAAATAATCCTTTCATGCGCACTACTGAAAAATACACTTGTATTGCAAAAACTGTATTTTAAGTAAAAGTACTTCAAATACATGCCCTATTCTGATTATTGCAGAAAATTTGCATGCTGTACGTATATAGAGTATATCTGAAATAACGTCTCTGTAACACACAGTGTTATTCCTAATAAAAAATTAAGTTTTCTACCATTTTGCAATTTTCGCAAGTTAACAAGATATTAATTTCTAAAAAAATAAATCGAATAAACGGATAAAATCGATGTATAAAACAATTTTAAGATATCTTTCTTTGGGAAACACTTCGAAGATGTTTCTTAAAGAATTCTTAAAGATATCTTGAAGTTGTCCTATACGTTAAACATTTTACGTTTTAAACATTTTACTCATTGTGTAAAAACTAAAAAAAATATTGAGAAAATTGCAAAATGGTAAGACTTTTCAACTCAGGTTTTTATTAGGAATACCGCAATATGATTAATGGACGTTATTTCAGATACATCTGATTATTTATACTATATTTATTATATTTCAGATACATCCTGAATACAAGTAGTGAAATGTCATCATTTGGTTTATATATACAGAATTAATCCTTAACTATAGCTATGAAAATTATACTTAAGTTCTAAAACAATCTGTTTTAAATAGAATAGAATGTAAAGCAAGTAAAGCTCCATCTTATGATGATTGATATAGAGTACAGTTCAAAATTTTTTTTCTCTACAATTTAGAACATCATAATATTAAACGTATAGACATTGTATCAACTGTCTAAAATTTTTGTTTCAAGTTCAAGTGACCCGTTAGTCGAGGATTAATTATCAGTCTGAAAATTAGATAAATAAATAATACAGTATGACATTTTGTGCTCTATTCTTGTAATAAAAATAAAACTTTCTTTCCTCTCCTCAGAGCGCTAGTCCAAACTCTGGAGAAATCCAAGAAGAAATATCAATCCAGGCTGAAAAAGTTGGAGCAACAGATGCTGGGAATGGTAGAGAGACATGCTGTGCAGGTATGATCAAGTATACAATGGTTGCGAAAAGTTTCTGGCCAATAAATATTTTCATTGTATTGCATAGATAGAATCTTTACAAATAAAGATCTAATATACAAATACTTAATATATTCTACTACTTAAAATCATGTTCTTAAGTTGATTATAACAAGAACTTTATTTAACCCATAAACTGAAAAATAGATTATCACAAAAAGTACTGTAAAATCATGGCTAGAAATTTTTAGCAACTACTATGGATGAAATTAATTAATTTTTCATTCGTAAAAACAACAATAATTTATTACATTAGATACATTCTTCTCTAGCACTATTTCTTCTGCAGCTCTTTCCGCCTCTCCTTTAGCTTCTGTTCGACTAGATCCTCCAGGTCATCAAGCGGTTTGTAGATCTCGTGAACGCACTGCGAGCCAGTCAGCATTGTAACCAGTGCTGCTGCACAAAATACAATGTACCGTGACAAAGACATCATCATGTGATATCTCAATAGGAAGTTGATGCGAAAATTGTCTTCAGGCCTGTTCCTCCAGCCTTAGTCTTCGTTCCACCAATTCCTCTACCCTTCGACGCTTATACACTTTATAGAAGTTAACCTCTCCAATTTGCCAGTGGATCATGGAATATTCCAAAGCAGCTCCGAGGATGAAAAATAATGGCAGTAATCGATACTCCCCGAGTGCTTTTCCTGGCAGTTTGTTATATAACCTCCACAATTTTAGTCTATAAGATAACATCGAAACGTTTAAATTTCGTTCGTCGAATTAGTAGACAATCACTCCCTCTGTTAGCCTCTCCCGCCATATTGGATCGTTCCTGATGCGATTCATGTCATTCACAATTGCGGCATCAAGCATGCGCAATCAACATATTAAAGGTGCCTTTTCACGCTGATGCTCGATGCTCGCAATCCTCGCAATGTTCATAAAATTAATTTATCCTTATTGTTTCAAATGTTAAATAAAAACAAATTTAATAATGTTCACGAGAATTATGAGCACCAAATGAAACACATCCTGAATAAGTGATGATGTATCACACTTTCATTAGAAAAGTGACGTAAATAAAAAATTTTAAATTTTTCAAAAGAAGAAAGAAAATTGCATATTTTAAAATTAATTATGCCAACATATATATGCTAATATATATTAAGGGATAAATCTCAAAAAATCTTATATATGAATATAAGTTATTTAGATTTTATATTTTGCATAATAATAAACATAATAAAAAAATATATCCATTTTTTACTACAACGCGTTTTAAAATCATAGTTTACATTAACAAACAGATCTCGCATCAGACATATCAGATGTATATTGCATTATTCTTTAAATTAATTTTCTTAAATTAATTTTCCCTTGCAGGTGAAAACATTGAAGCAACGAATAGCTCTATTGGAGGAAGAATCAATGGGCTACAAGGGAAGTATGGCATTGCAGTCTCAAAGTTCTGGCGCTAGCGAAACATCTTTATGACAGTTGAGTGATTAAATGGCAAAAATGATGCAAGTTTAGTAACCCAATAATTACTTTTAACATCTATCCTGTCGCAAGAGGATATGATTGAACACAAAAATGGAGATCGAAGTCACACACGTATTTTTTTACACCGAATAGTCGAAAGTAAAGGCGCTTAGCTATGCTCTTTGTAATTATATCATGATATATATTGCTGTTGTCCTAAATAAAATAAAATAAAAAAAAAGAAATTCAGCTAGGCCTACGCAATGTGTGCAATTGTGTCGATACACGGAACAACGCAAACAGCCTATTATAAAACAGATCCTTCAGCACGTCGTAAATTACAAATAATTAATTAGTGTATCGCGCTAACGATAACCGTCGTGTACATATGTATATTGTAAAAGCATAAACCACAAGTGTGATATGTGTAAACTATAATGAAATAAACTCTGCTTTATTATAGATATACCCCATAATACGTCCACGAATGCTCTTTGTGGATACGATATCCATTGTTAAAAATCTCTGTATAAATTATTTATTTTTATTTATATACATAAAAGTTTATATTACACTAAACATCCTGATTTTCCTGTTGCTGCATTTGCAATGCCATCGTTTCTGTTGCATTGTTACCTGGCACATCAGGCCCTTCCACCGCTGGTACATCATTAATCTCCACAGCCTCTTTATTCAAAAATACCCTTTGCATCTCCTCCTCTAAGTGCACGCAAACCTGCTCGATCTCGTAGTTTTTCGAAACCAAACTGACCCACTGTGCTTCGAGAGCTCTCAATTTGTCGCCTCCTTGAGTCTGCATTGATTTCCTCTGCCAGTTGACCTCCTGAATCTTTTTTCTCAGCGTCTGCAGCTGTTTCTGAGCATGACCTAGCAACTGAACTAGTACTTCCAAGTAGGATTTCCATGCTTCGCAACCGTAATCCATCATCAATTCCAAATTACAGATTCTAAAATTATACAAAAGTATAGAAAAAAGTACAAAAATCTAAAAGACAAATGGTATGTCAATAAGTCCTAAGTTGCATTTGATTTGAACGTTCACATGCTTATTTTTTTTCTCGAACTCTTTCAATAGAGGGAGGGTTGACTCCGAAGAATAGACACCATAGTCTTTTATACAGAGAATTATTCGACCAGTATCAATGGTTGAGATATACAAAATTGGAAATACATATTTGCATTCCTGTGTATGTAATGTGTGACTGTATGTGACTGTTTGCAGTGTACTGTAAACTCAGGTTGGTATAGGTATGCTATACTCAAAAAATTGTCAATCCTCCCTGCCACATATACTAAAAAAACTCTTGTTTTCTTTTAATTTTGGATTCTAAAAAGAGTGCTTATAAACAACATTTATATCATTCTTTTTGACGTTTATAAGCACTCATTGATTTAATAATGACATCGAGATCATGATATTATATTTTCGTTTAAGCCAGTGGAATCTAGAAAAACCTAGAAAAGCACTTATAAATATATGAGTGTTTATAGCATGTGAACATCCAAATTTTAAATCTTTAACCAAATGTAGCTTTTATTTACCTAGTAGCTTGATGCTCCAATTGCGCGCTGCTGTTCTCCACGCTCTCATTCCATGCAGTTAAATCGTTTAACTTACCAGATGGAGGCGGTGGTAATTCATAACGTTTCATACTAAGCACTTCCATCGGTAAGCGATTCTGCATCCTCTCAAATTCATGCTTCAATACCTCTGTCTCAAAAGCAGTTATGCATAAAGGTTGTAGGTGTTCCAAATAATTTTTCGTCGGTCTGTAACGTCGTGTCTCTTCCTCCACCATCGCCAACGCCTAAGGAACAACATTAAACCCCAAATATTTCGTGAAATAAAATAAATTTGCACGAGAATTTTTCTTAATAAAATTATTTCTTTCAGAGCATAACCTATCGAATTACTATTATTCTGTTAGATTGCAAAAAAAAAATGAATGTAATTCTTATTTACCGCTTCTCGTACACCCGGCTCATCATATCCTTGGTCAATATATGGTAATGCATCAACAACCACTTCACCTGCCATAATATATTAAATAAAAATTATTCTCTGTTAATTTTTTGTAAACAAAACTGTCAAGCGTTACGTCACAGAGTATAATCAGAGAGCATGATACAAGTAGACATGATGTGCTCTTGCCATGTTTATCTGCTGCAGCCAATCAGAGCTTGACTTTTCCCGCCATTTTTCGACGGATTTTGTTTCAATACGCCTGCTATGACAGTAAAACTCTTAAAACTTTTAAATAATAAAATTATTAATTAATAAAATAATTTTATTTTAATTTTGATTTTCAATTTTATTTTTAATTTAACATTTTATGTTTAACTTTAATTCAATTTTCAAATTTAATTTTCATTTTCAAGTAACTTTCAAATAATTTTAAATAATTTATTAATTTGATCATTTTGAATAATTTTTCAAATAACTTTAATATTTTTTTCAATTTTTCATATAGATAATTAAATTATAGAAACTGATATAATTAATTATTTTTTAAAATTATGTATTTAAACCAAATTACAATATTATGTTATAATAATTTTATAACAATTTGATAATAATTATTAATATTAATAATTATTAATATTAATAATTTTTATATTATATATAATATTGAGATAATAATTTTATAATATTATTATATGTATATATGTACTTTATTATTTATTTTTTACTTTAAATATCAATTTCTATTTTTTATATTATCTTTTTTTATTACAAAGCATTGTAGTGAGACTTTGACCACAGCCGTAATCCTTCCTTTATGATGCTGCTATTAATGTATTCTTAAGATTTAAAATGCTGATTGGATCTAAAAGAATATACCAATAATAGCGAGCGCATTGGTAAGCCCACTGAACGCAGCCAATGGCTATTCTAATATACCAGTGCTATTATACGCAGAAAAGCACATGAAGGCCAAAATCTGATTGGTTGTTTCCAGTATTGCTGTAGCTAGTATATGCAATGATACACCTTGTATTCTTACATCATGTTTATACCGTTATTTGCTGATTAACCTTGCCTTGAAAGGGATCTGTTATCGTTCACGGGGATCCACAGTGATGATGGAGTTTGCGTTCAGTATGAAAGACATCTGTTGACGGAAAAATATATCAAAATATATATTTTTGCAAAATATATATCTTTGCAACAACGTATCTCTGTCATGATATCAGTTGTGTCACTTATGATAGTTGTGATACCATCACATTAACATATTCTGAAATAAATAATCAAGGTATGACATGAGACTAATGAGATCGCTGAATAATCTATTATATTTTGTATATCATTTAATATATTTTTTTCATTAAAAACTGACGAGTCTATGATTTTATGTATTACATATACATTATTACATTATATATATAGCAAAAATTTTTAGAATATTGAAAAACAAATGAGAAGGTACTGTAACATTAATCAATAAAGATGCCAGTCGGAGTATTTCCAGCCCTTAAATTGGGTGTACTATTTGTCAAACAGATCAGTAAACCTTTAGCCAAATTTCTTGTCAATCAAGCAAAGAGTCATTCTATTTTCAGAACTTACTTCATCATACCACCTGCTCAATGTGAGTATACTTCTATGTTTCTCATAATACACAAGTTATTGTAAGATATAACCTATACTGTTGTAAAATGTATAATTTTGTTTTGTATATTTATAGTTTATCATTGGGCAGAAGTAAAAGCAAAAATGTATGTCATGAATCTGGGTAAGCCTACGAAGGTTGCCAAGTTGAATGAGACAATGGCAATTGAATTGGGTGCTAGTCTAATGGGCGAGTTGATTATCTTTGGTGTAGCTGGAGCATGTGTGATATTGGAGTACAACAGGCAAGTCACAAAAGAGGCAAACAAAGAGGAAATCCGTCAGATGCAAATAAAGAAGTTTACGGATGACATTCAAGAATTATATAATGTTTCATTGCAACAAGAAGCACAAATTCACTATTTGCAGAGTGCAATTCGTGAATTAGCAAAACATACGAAGCATAAGTTACCTGAGTTGATTTCACAGCCAATAAATAATAATAGTAATAATCTAGAAGACAACATGAGAAAAAATTATAATAAAAATAGCAAAAATTCAACGGAAGCAAATCCAGGAAGTGAGAACACATCATTGATAGAGCGTGCTATAGTGTATTATAACAAAGAATTGAAAGGAGATAAGCTTAGTTAAGCAATATTTTATATCTCTTTTTGAAACGTATGTGATAGGCATTTGAAAATATAGATGTTTGCCATTGGCAAACTGCATTAAAATAATATGCATTCGTAACATTGAGCTGTACATAACAAACTTTTGTTCTACATTGTGTATTGCAATCTTTTTGGATTACGGAACACATGTTAGACCTGAGTTAAGATTTAGATACACTTTTTCTGTAAAAATAAATATTTCTGCGCGTCTATGTATACATAAATAATTTTTAAATGTAGATATGTGTGATAATAAAATTAATAACAGAAAAATTTATATTACAATCTCTTTTTTTATTACATCATTATCATTATATAATTAATGCGTATATATTATAAATTCAATAAAATTTATTTGTTATTGTGCCAATAAATGATAAATATTTAAATAAAATTACAGCTTTTATAATTGTAATATTTAATATAATTTACAGTTTTAATAAAATTTTTGTCGGTAATAAGGAAGTTGATAATTACCGACAATCAATAACATATCAATTATATATATGTTAAACATTTAAAAAATTTAGTTTTTTTTTAATAAAAAATAAAAATATAATAAAAAAAGAAGCGTTATTTTTTATTCAAAAATCATATATTCTTTTTCCAATACTATATTTGTTTATATTTTATATAATGCTAAATATTAACAGTCGGCAAGTTATTGACAGTAAGTTATGGATTTGTATTGCAATTGTATAATATATATATGTATACATATGTATGCATATTGTATATCTATATATATATATATATATGCATATGTATGTACACGTATGTAAAGAAAAAGAAAGCTAAAGAGAGCCACGTAAGATGTATGGAGTACAAAGCGCGACTAATACAAATTTAATACTTTCGTTCGATATTTCAAATCGATTTGTCAGTATATTTCTGCTAACGTAGTATGACATACACTGTGTTGTATCAAATCTCGAATATAACTCAATCTTACAATTGTATATTTCGAGTACATCTCAATCTTACAAATTTTAAAATTATTAAAGATGTTTATAAAAAGGAAAAATTAGATATCGCAGAAAGTGAATTATCTGAAAGAACAGGAAAGTTTCACAAGAAACAATGGCTCAAAATGGACAACAATTATCTGTTTGCTCTGTGGGGATTAATAATGCATTTAATTCTATTATGGGGTGTATTAGATGTTAACTTTCATTCACCTATTATTAGAGGAATGCCAATTGTACCGGCGCCTAATGGAGCACCGGCTAAGAGGCTGCTGCTTTTCGTGGCTGATGGTCTGAGATTTCAGACATTTATAGAGAAGCCACCACCTTATCTCAGGTATCTTGTGGAACTTATTCACACTTGTTTATTAATCAAAAAGAACAACGTTTTACTGTTTTATATAGTTTCATTTAATTTTATTTAATTAATGTTTTTGTTTGGAAAAGAGTAAATAAATATATAACATAATAGATTAACTCAATTTTTATTTTTTTCCAAATATATATATATACATATAAAATAAGATATATATTATATATTAATATACAATTATTTATATTTGTATATTAATTAAATTATATATTATATTTGTGTAATATTAATAAGAATATTGATTTATGTTTTTGTTTCAATATTAACTTAATTTTGTTAGATAAAATAAATAATTCTTTTTTAGGGATGCAATGAAGAATAGGGGTGTTTGGGGAATATCTCACACAAGAGTGCCTACCGAATCAAGACCAGGACACGTTGCAATCGCTGCAGGATTGTACGAAGATCCTAGTGCCATTTTCAAAGGATGGCAAGAGAATCCAGTTGACTTTGATTCTGTCTTCAATCAAAGTCATACAACTTGGGCTTGGGGCAGTCCAGATATAATACCACTGTTCACAAAAGGTATTCTAAAAGAAAGGTGCAAGAGTAGCGATATTCATTATTTCTCACGCTTATTTTGACATTTTGAAAAGTTAGGTAGCAAACACAATGTTTATGGACAAAGTTATCCATCTGCGTGGCAGGATTTTGATACAAAATTGAGTAATCAAACAAGACGTCTGGACTCCTGGGTGTTTGATGCTTATTTGAAATGGCTACAATCCTCAGTAGCCGAGACAGTCATAAATCAAAATGGAATTATCCTGTTCTTTCATCTGCTTGGTTGTGATACTTTGGGGCATACTAAAAAACCAAATTCCAGGTATCCGAATTATTTTAAACTATTGATTACTGTTGTTTTGAAAGTACAGAATTAAAAAGGAAATTTTGAGATTAGAGAGTATGTGGACAATATGAACTATGTCGATAAGAGGATTGAAGAGGCTGTGAATGCGACAGAAGATTTTTTTGAGAAGGACACTACCGCTTATATATTCACATCGGATCACGGAATGACCGATTGGGGATCTCATGGAAGTGGTTTGCCATCTGAAACTGAAACGCCTTTAATCACTTGGGGAGCAGGAGTAAAATCGTCTGGCTTTCGTCAAGACGTTGAACAAGCGAGTATAACTCCCTTGATAGCATCCCTAATAGGAATTCCTATTCCTATAAATAATGAAGTTAGTATTTATGTCATATTAAGATCAAATTTATATACTATATATGTACCCATATATTGTATAAAATATTTATTCGTAAAATACTTTTTTAGGGTGCACTACCATGGCAATATTTCAATTTGGATTATCGTGAATATGTCGCTCATTCTTTAATCAGCAATGTGAAACAACTAATGCATCAAATAACAGAAAATCGTGTGATAAGTTGTCAAGATAGTGATTATACTGATTGGCGAGAGACACAGATAAATGATAAAATTCGTAAAGCCCAACAACATATCAGTAAAAGAAATATAATGGCAGGAATTCGAGAGGGCAATGATGCAATTAGTTTGAGCAAGGAAGCCTTGTTGTATTTTAGACAATATCAACGTATACGATTTTTAATATATTTGTCAATAATGTGGCTTAGCTGGATAGTTATATTATTCTTCAAAATAGCTGGAGCAAAGCGTCAATATTCGCGAATTTTTCTTCTACGATTAATAAACGTTGGATTTCCATGTTTATTAATAATAATGTTAATTGTACATATAAGTGAGTAATCATTTCTAAATGTATTAAGTAAAAATCAGTGATTTTATTTGAAAAATGGACACTTTATTTATACATTAACTTTACTTACAGCGTCTAATTGTAACAACTGGAGATTACCATGCTACGCATCCTTTGCTATAATATCTGCGTGGTTTGCTGTTACTACTTATATTACATCGACACCTGTATTTGCAGAAACAAGCACACAAACGCTAGTCATAGATATTGGAGGCACTCTGTTATTACTAGTGATAATATTTGCTGGATTAACATATAGATTTGCTTTCAGCATAGGAATACTATTACTCTTATTGATACGAGCAGTAAAGTCAGAAGATGTTCCAGTTTCTATGATTTGGACTTCGATTGCACTATGTGTATTTCCATTACTGCCTGTCATTGAGCCACATCCACACACTTATATTGTGTAAGTTCTCGCATATGTAATCAAGTCAGACATTTAAATTATTTTAAATAATCATCAATATTCAATAGGAATATTGATCATAGGAGATTGATAAAAAAAATTTATCTTTTTTTCTTTCTTTTAATTAATGATATTGAAAAAGAATACACAAGATATAATTTTGTATAAAAATTTTTGACTAAAAACTTAATATCTTCTTCATTGTTTTCAGGATAATTGGTGTATGTATAGCAATAGCGATAGTGATTATTAACGAGATGTCACAAAGTCGGAGAATAATGGAAATTATACGTCTAGTCATCACAAGTATTATATATATGGAGTTTATCGATGGTCGATATTGGATATCGTGGATTATCCTATTGACTGCGCCATTAAGCATTTGGTGTCATCCAATAGAGAACAAAAAAAGAACGCTGGGCGTAATGCTCGGATTTTTCTGTTCTCTTACATTGTTATCGGCTTCTTACGAGCCGATCTTCTTCATGACGCTTACACTCAATTTAATTTCTTGGTTGGAAGCTACTTCAACTACCTCAAAGATCTCAGGAGAGCGAAATATCACAGAAGACTTGAGCAAAGCGGCGTTTTTCGTATCCTTTTATCATTTTTAAGAAAAATTTTTAAATAATCTTTTTTAACAAAAGAGTGATTTATATCTGGATTAATTAAAGATAATTAGATTAAAGCGTTAAAGAATTAATTTTCAACATTTCTCTCTTAATTTATACATATAATAGATAACTATTATTATTATATATCCTTAACATGTTATTTTAGATGCTATACGTATTATTGTGCTTCTTCGGCACGGGAAATATGGCGAGTATCAGTTCATTCGATCCGTCTTGGACGCGTCATTTTGTCACCGTCTTCTCTCCATTTCTAATGACATCCTTGATACTTCTTAAACTTAGCATTCCTTTGATATTAGTGGGATGTGTGAGCTACTCTTTAGAATTGGAAGAATGTAAAAAGTCAAATTCTTTAGCTGTTCTCTTTTTAGGTGATTGTTTGTCATTGCCTTTGATGTATTGCGTCACGCCATATGGTAGTTGGCTCGACATTGGTAGCGCTATCAGTAAATTCATTATTGCTATTTCTCTTCCTTGTCTTTTTGTATTGTTACAATGTCTTTCGCGTCCACTTATGAAACTGGACTTTGAACGATTTTGGATCGGCCCACTATCTCAAAAGAAACATATCGTATAGACTTTTTTATATGATTAGGAAAATTAAACTAATTGTGCTTTAAAAGTATTTGTCTATATATGTTTGTTACTGTCATTTACATTGAAATATCTGACAAATTTGATAAAAAAAAATCGAACAAATACATCTCTGTGCCTGTATGTATGTGTATGTATGCGTATATATATATATATATATATATATTCGACTATCGGCCTACTGTGTTTGTACTGCCATTACATCGAAATATCTGAAAATTTGATATAAATTAAACAAATATGTCTGTATGTGTATATATGTATTCGACTGAAATCTACATTCTCTTATATAATTTATTTGTATTACATAAAAATAGATAATTAATGGAAAATATACATAATTATATTTATTGGAAAATATACGTAATTATTCAAATATCGTTACCATTAATTAATCGTTTTCACTAACATTACACACAATTAATCGATCTTTCTACTAATCACTCACATGTAAATATAAGATATAAAAAAAATTATTTTTGAAAAATGTAATCATGTCAATGTTAAAGTGATATATTAAATCTAATTTTTTTTAAATGCAATCTCAATCAATTTAATTTCTATAATACAATACACATAATTGAAGAAATAATACATTTAAAATTTGAATTCTTTATATTTCTTAGAAGTCTTTGTATCCTGGATTTGCTGGCGTTTGCGTTTGCTCTGCAACAGAAAAGAATCAATATAACTCAAAATTGACAAAATAGAAAATAATTTTATTTTATTTAAGAATCAAATCTATATATTCACATTATCATATCACATATTATTTACATACATATATATAATAATATGCTACATAATACCTTCTGTCGTTGTACGTGATCTTGCAGCATGTCTGATAAGTCTTCTCTCCTGAGATGTGCTTGTCTCGACCTCATTGTTTCCTCATATCTGGATGCCATTGCCTCGGAGTCAAGATCCAATTCGCTAGGATCCAACGTCAATTCCACTGCGCCATCCTTCTCCGCTCGGGCGTCGCTTGCGCTGCCGCTGATGGCACCGCGACGTGCAGCGATCACGGACGGCGGTGCCTGGCCACCTGCCGCACCCGTCATATCATATACGTGAGTGCTGCCCATCATACTAGCGCCCAGACCTTCTGTACGTCGCTCTTGTAGCACTGTATAGAGCGCGGGCGTGTCACCGCCTTCCATCTCGCTCTCGATTTTCTTCTTCCTCAGCTCGATGGTCTCTGGAGTCTCCAAGCCTGCCGGGATCGACGTGATGCCGCTCGGAGTGATCAGGCCTTCGGCACCAGGAGTAACCAGTCCGCTAGCATCTCCATCTCCATCCTTTCCTTCGCCGTCGCCACCCTCGCCACCTTCCTCAGCATCCTCATCCTCGTCTTCGTCGCCTGATGATTCCGACTCAGGTTCACCCCACATTCCCCGGTCTATTTCCTCATCCATCGCATCCGCACCAGATGTGCGCGATATACCGAATACGTCTCCGTACAGTGGCCTTCCCGTTTCGTCTACTGGCGGTTTTCCCCATCCACCCGCATGATAACCGAACGCACAACCTTCTGGAATAGGTGCGTTCAAGCCAGGTATTTTGAGATTCGGATAACTCGGTGGTGGCCCATAACGTTGCATAGCTATGAGCCATGGCGGTGGTACTTTCTGACAATTCGGTCCCACTGGCATGCCTAAAGCTGTACGCAACTCATCCGACAACTCTCCAGGTTTCTTCTCTTTCAAGCGTGTCTCGAATTCCTTGCCCTCGTAATAGAGATCGCCGTGGATCGTCATACGTGGTTTAGTCTGCCACTTGAAAAACGCATCATGTAGCTTCTGATAATCAATGTCAATCTTGCCCAGTTTGGGTCGCGCTCGCTCCCGCATCTTTGCCTTTAATGTACGTGTGTCATCGCGCTCTTGCAAGCTTGCCCTCATCTCTGTGATCCCGGTGCGCTTTATAAAGTCTGGCAAATCGAATGGCGGTTTCTCTATTCCTCGTTTGCCCTGGAGATACTTGCGTTTGAAGCACCAATGCCTCGGCACTGGAACAGTATTTCGATGGGCCTTCAGCTGCACCAGTAACTTTGGATCTCGTGCAGTAACGTCGTGCATCTCCACGACATCGGGACGACCAACCAGTTGCTTCAATTCCGCCACGCTCAGCCGCGTCAGCCTTTTGAGCTTGCGCTTAGACAGACGCGGCGCACCGTTTTCTCCTGTGCCCTGTTGCTGCTGTTGTTGATTCCCCTCATCATCGAAGTCGTCCAACAATGGTACCTTACTTGGTATGCCAGTGCCAGAGTTTTGTATATTTGTTACTGGTGGATACTGTCCAATGGGTTCGCCCTTATCAGATGCATCGTTTGGACTCGGTTCTGGCTCCACCAACTTAAACGCTTCAAAGACTCTGGCAAATTGACGGTACATAGGCTCCAAGTCATTTATACTTGGTATCTCTTGTATATATTCTATCTCTGGCATATCTTCTTTATTCTTTGCTTCTTCAATGCCATCCTTCTTCTGTTCAGAGTCCTTCTTCTCCGCATTGTGCCTTTTCCTCTTTGATTTTTTCTTCTTTTTCGTCTTGCTCGATTTGGATTCTATCTTCTCAGTCGTTGGTTCCAGTTCCGTCATAACGTCTTCTATACTCACATTTCTCAAAACATCCTCGCGATCATCATTTGGTGATTTACTTACCGCAACAAGATCGTAAAGATCTCCACCTACTTCCTTGGCTCTCTCTGTTTTAAATGCCAGAGCTTGTTCCAAAGCAGCTGGTAGTTTGACAGAGCCGCTATCTCCATCCCCAACACCATTGTCAATGTTCTGATTTGACAACTCCGATGGAGGAGCCACCTTCAAGCTCAAGAGACTCGGAAGAATTTTGGCATCCATGCTAAACGACTGAAATGAAAGGTCTTTCTTATAACTCAACTATTTTTTATATAAAGCAGTTAAAATAAATATTAGTAGATAGATACTCGTGTTAATGTAAAAGCAATGAAATATTGAACAAATGATCGAGACAAAAGTAGCTGACAAAATTAAATTAATATTCAATCAAATATATAAATTAAATATAAAAGAAAAAAATATATATATAAATATATTTATATTTAATAATTTATATGTTCGATTGAATATTAATTTAATTTTGTCAACTATCTATCTATCGATCATTGACTTTGTTCAATATTTCATTGTTTAAAATAAATATGTTTGAATAAGTGAGAAAATTCTGCAGCAAATCTAGTGCAATAATGAAAAACAAATCTTAAGATTGCAACAGAGTTACCATAGAAAATAAATTTAAAAATTCCCTGACTTTTCCAGGTTTTCCAGACGAAAATAAAAAATTTTTCATGACTAATATAAAATATGTAAATTCTAACATTTAGACTTAAGAATTGTAGGAAAGCTATATTATTAAAAATGCAAAAAAAGCTTAGTAGCGTAGTAAAATTTTAGGTGCAAATTCAAGCCAATATAAAATAAATTAGTTTTGAAAAAAAGAATGCAGTTACAATGAAAAAGAAAGATCAAATAAAAATACTGAATAAAATATAAATTTGAATTTTTTTTATTTTATTAAAATCATTTAAAGTTTTAAACTAAATTTTGAACTAAGCGTCAGTTTCGAACTATAAATGTCAGATATATTTAAAAAATTATAACAATTATTTGGAATAGGAGTAGTTTAAGGAAATTGTGAGCAAATTTTGAAATTCCAGACTTTTTTACATTTTCCCTTGTTTTCCAGGTCTGTGATAATCCTGTTGTTGTGAACTCACAATAACATATAATATTCATAATCAACTAGTCATCAATTTATTTGCATTGCATACTTCAACATGTTCTTACCATATTTCTTCTTCTTCTTCTTCTTCTTCTTCTAAAAACTCTCGATTAGCTTTCCGACCTCAAGAAAATCATAGTGCTAAATCGTTAGCTGCTCAATCAGAGGCTTGCTTTATTTTTTTCTTTTCAGTAATTAAATTTACCATGCTTTCTACTTACTCCAACAAGTACAAAAGAAGTTGGAGCAAACCAACTTCTAGATGTTCAAGCTGCAGACATAACTCTATCCCTTAATAATCCATTGTGAATATTATCTGTTATGGGCTTTCTACAATAAGCAATTTGACTTACTGTAGAAATTATCCTAAGCTTACAATTTTAAGATTTGTCTTTCATTCCTGCACTAGAATTTTCTTACTTTTTAAAATTTCAAACATATTTATACGACGAACAAACCTTCTGTTTATTTCGCTTCTACAAACTAATCTACTACCGTAAACGTGATGTGAGATAGACAAAATATGAAGTTGAAATTTGTTTTCATACCTGTAAACGTATCGAAGAGATTTCTAATGCATGCGCGTATATAAGTCAATATGTGCGTAGTCTTTATTATTTCTTACTTTTTACTAAACACATTAAAATTACACTCCCCGGCAATTAACTCCTTTTATACGCATACCGTAACTCGTAATGCACCATGATTACCATGAACGATCATGAAATCTTGATTATAAGATAGGAAAATCCATTCCATCGAAAAGCAATGGAACATGATTAAAAACTATTGGTCAAACGCTAGGGAATTTAAAGTCGAAAACATATGTGCAGAATAATCAGCCAATCAAGTATCACAAAAAAACAGATATGTCGGAAGCCTATCAAGACCACTTTCACCAAGCACTGATTAACTCAAAAGCCCTAGTAACTTTGCAGGATTCCAACTAAAGCTAATGTCGGAAAAAAAATGTGAACTGAAAAGTAAACATATTTGACTAATTATAATTAACTATAATTTTACATACTATATTGAACACAAAAATAAATTATTAACAAACAGCTACTAGAGAGAAATCTTGCTACATAAGTTAGTATTACAAATCTATATTTATAACTGTTCTCTTTGCATTTTTTCTTCGACATCAGCGTCAGTTGGAATCCTGTTGGAACTCTAGGTCTGTTGAATTAATCGGAGCTTGGTGAAAGTGATCCTCAGTCATGAAACTTTATTTCTAGGATGGAAAATGAAAAGTGAAAAGTTTTATCATTGAAATTAATGGAGAAATTTTTCACTTTTTAGGATGCTCATGTACACGGAATCGGAACGACGGAATGGATTTCTTATTAGAAAATTGAATTCATTATAATTTCGTAAGAAATTTCTCTACTCATGTAAACGGAACGGAATGGAAATAGACGGAATGTCGCCTCGGTCGCAAGCTAATTTGCTTAATTTAATCGATATTTCGTTATTTTAATGCGAAAACAGTAATATGCATAATTTGTGCAATTATCTTACCTAACATTACTTTGAATATTCAAAAATAATAAATTATGAGATATATTTTGTCACTAAAATTCCATTGCATTCAGGCGATGAGTAGAGAAAATTTTTACGGAACGGAATGATATGTTCAGCTGAGTTGGTTGAATTTAAAAATTGAAACGAATATTCAGAACATTTTTTTGTAAATCTACAACGATGGATGAAGAAGTAGTGTTATATTACTAAAAATTATTACGAAAGAAATGTTGGTGTACTATTTCGATATTTAAGAATGTGCGAAAATTTTATTTCGCTTATAACGTCCAGCAAACGAAAATGGATTGAAATGAATTGAAATGGATTCAGATTTTCAGAAATATTGATTCACAAATGTTAAAATAAATGCTTTTCAATTTTGAATTTTTGTATTTTTATTCATTTATAGGAATTGCATGAAGCATATCTCTATGCTTTTCAATTTAAAAATAATATTAGCTTTTTCTGTGCATTGTGAATACTGTTCAATTAAAAATTTTGAATAGAAAATGCAGTTTTTCAATCCAATTGCATCCAATTGAATCTAATTGAATCTAATTGAATTCAATTAAATCTAAAAAAAATATTCGCTATTTAAATATGCATTCGGATAGAAAAAAATTTTAAATCCATTTTAATCCATTCTTGTTTGCTGGGAATTTAGTCTTTGAAATAATTCGTAGAATATCTAAAGATAAATTTAAGGAAGCCTTAAATATAAGGCCTGACTATGAGTATGGTCAATGTAATATGTATTGCAAATGTATTGCAAATGCTTTGAAGTTTTTTAATTGATCAGTTTGTAAAATTTTTTCTTCTAATTGGTCCATCAAACGCTTCAAAGCATTTGTAGCGAGACCACAATATTATCAGTAGGGACACTCCGTGTCAGCACCTTTGATTTCCGTGTCGCAGTCACGTAAGTATCCGCCATGACGTTTGAAAAAGCCAGGACCGAAAGAGAATGCCCCATGCGATAGTTCATTGCTTTGCTCTAAAAAACATAATTAAGGATGCCGTGTAAACGTTGTCAATATAAAAATATTATCTTTTTTCACAAAATTACATTTATGTTTAATTAACCTAGCATAAACTACTTACTTTTTGTAAATTATAAAACTTATCTTACGATATTTTTGGAATAACGAAGAAAAATGCAATTTTTACTATTATTACTGCATTGTTTAATACTGCACATAACTTTTCTTTTTTTATCCATTTTTTAGAAATATTTACAACGCAACTCTTAAATTGTCTTCTTTTGCCACAGATATCTGCTCACACGGGATCTGTGTAATATGTACGTCTTATCATCTTGCATTTCATTGGATCCGATCCAAAACAAAAGCTGCGCAGCCATACCTGCGCGAACACGCATTTTTTCGCTGAGTGTCTCTACTGGTTATATTGTGGCGAAATTTTGAGGCCACAACCTATGAATACGAATATTAGGCCGGTAATCGAGTCTTATTTCAAGACTGTCTTAAGTAATGTCTTAAGAATAATGCAGCCTTCTGATTCGTGAATTCTTAAGACCGTACTTAAGACGGTCTTGAATATAAAATCTGATTATGAATACCTTCTCTGTTTTCTGTTCCCTGTTCCTTTTTATTTTTATTATGGGAGCCCCTAAGAAATCCGTTCTATCGTTCGGATTCCATGTACATGGGACGGCACCTTTATCATTTTCCATCTTAGGGATAAAGTTTCACGATTGATACCCTGGATTGCGTTCCAAAATTCAACTCTGTCAACTCGAGTATTATTTTATCCTTGTTGGTCATTAATTGTTGAAATAAAGATAAAAGATACTCGGAGTTGATAGAGTTAAGTTTTGGAACACAAGAAAAATTACAAAAGTGAACAAACTAGGTATTGACCAATGAAATTATCAGTATTCCATTAAATTCTCACTTTGCTCACTTTTGTAATTTTCACCTCATTTCAAGATGCAGAATCGATCCCCTGAGGTGGCGTTGGATGGCACAAATTGTATCACATCTATATATCAAAAGCTTCATGACGCAAAATCGGCCATAGGGTGGCGCAGAGCGCAGTCTATGACGTCCGCGCATTGCACATTGCGCACTGCGCTGCATAATCCGCACTGACAGTTAGCATTGTTGGCAGTGGAGCCAGTGGGGATAGTCTGTACTGTGTAAACCGTACAAAACCGTCGCGGAACGCGGATGATCGACGGAGGAGGAGAGAATACCAGTGAATACGTGTCAAGGAAATTCGATCCGAAATACTATCATCCAGAGCACAGGCAGTGAGGTTAGTTCGTTTATTTGTGACGTCGCAGAAAATGCTAATCGATAAGCCACGAATTACATTTGATTTTTCTATTTTTCTATTTTTCTTTATTTTCCTCTTTTTTTGCTTCGACTTGAAATTCGACTTGAGAGATCGTTCTAATCAGGTTACTTCAGCTTTTTTGAAATAAAATGAAAGAGGAGTGTTTTCCTCACTGAGTGTTTTCGATCGCCTTGTGTGTAGACACAAAATCAACCTGTCTGTGATAGATTCGAATCGACAATCGCAGCTCGAGTTAATCAAGTACACGTCCGGCATGTTCACCGTATTATATACGTATACACTTATTCTACATTCTATTTGTTCGCTGTTTTAGCGCACTTTGCACGGTGACTTGTCTGTTGGAATTACCATAAATAGAAATTTTATCAAATGTCACGTATTTTAGCGGTGTAGTTTGCCCTTAGACATCTTGACTTGTCGAACAACACAAAGTCCAAAAGACATCTGAAAAAATGGGCAATGTTTGTTAAACATTTTCACATCATTTATTATCTATTATTCTAGCTTTAATAAGTGTTATTATTTAATTAATGATAATACATCAGTATATTATTCATAATGGAAAATTGTATTGACTTATCTAAGATGATTTCTAACACAACATGACATCTTTGATTTAATGTAGAGTTATTTTTAGTTATTTTTAACATTTTGGTCTGTCAGATATTTCTTTAATGAATCACGGAATCACGAAAATTGGACGATAATGAAGCTTCAAAGTTGATAATAAAATTAGTGGAAATTATCGGTAATAATTATTAGTTTTATTTTAATTTGTTAATAGTAAAGTTTTACAGTAATTTTTATATAATATTAATATTATTTAAAAATATTAATGGAAGATATTATATCATCCGTAACGATACAAAATGATTAATAGAAATTTTTATAAACGATTATTAGTCTAATTTTAATTTTAATTTTTACTAATAAAGTTTTATATGTATTAACGAAGGGTATTACATAATCTTTTTAACGATATAAAATAATTAATAAAATTGATTGAATTTTTCATTAATAATAAACTTTTTGGTCACAAATATAACTTGGTATTTATTAGTCGCGCGCGGATCGAAATGTTAGCTATTTACACACAGGTGTAACTTACAGGTGTAAGTTATGACATCATTTACATATTATGATAATCTCGCACCTGATTTACTTATCGCTATTCATTTCTTATGTGCTCCAACAATAACCCAATTTCCTTCACTGTCTTTTTCATATCTTCGTTCGCAAACAGATTTTTAAGTAGCAATAACAAGCGGGTTACATAATATCCTCACAGCGCCACATTTTACAGCGTTTTATAATGAATTAAGATTATTCTAAGAATTAGACTTGATTTTCATCCAACATGCGTCATTTGCAAGCTGGAAATATACCTGGAATTCTAATTGTGAGCTGCATATAGAGTGAATTGCATTTTCTTAGAACATTTTTTATCGTAAAAATTCTTTATTAACAAATTACTAAAATTATTCAAAATTAATTTAATTTATTTATTTAACTTTGAAAAAAGAAATAAATGTCATACTTGGAGCTATTCAATCCTTTGTTTCCAAAAGTTTGCCCTATCTTTGATTCCAATTTGCATGTTTCATATGCTCGTTTCATGCTGCAATAGCGATGAAATCGTTGAGTTTGTTCCGGATGCAATCTCGCAAATCATTCCAGTGGATCCTAAAAATACTCAACATCTCGGCCCGCTTAAGCAAATTATTTACTCAAATCTTCGCGTCAGACAAGTTTCTTAAGCTTTTATTTAAAGTGGATTCTCCGAAAGGATATTCATGATCCTCTTAGGTAAATAACCAGTATGTTTCCGAACTGGAACATGAATATCCTTTATAGTTTATCTTGTCGCGTGACTATGCATAAATACAGTGAGAACAAAAAGTATTCGTACAAGGAAAAAAAGTTTTATTTGTAGAAAATAAATATTAATTAGCAATTTTATACAATGAATATATTCTATTCTAACATAAACAAACGAACTTCGCATGTATTTCTGTATATATTAGAAGCTAAATTTCTCGACTGTACGAATACTTTTTGAATATCCAAACAATGGAATTTTTAATTCTCGCTTATTTTTCAAATGATATATTTTCTATAATCAATACACATCTTTTTGGTATATATAATTTTAAGAAACATAAAGTCTATTTTATTCTTTATGAATAAATTGTAAATAAATTGTAAATAATTTCCCAGCAAGAAATGATCATCAATTAAATATCGAATTGACGTCAAATTGATATTGAAATTGTTGTATCGATATCGATTCGACATCGATTCGATAACTCATTTCTCGTTGGATAATATTTAATTTTTTTAAATAAAGTTTTTTCAAAAAATATTCTGTATGAATACTTTTTGTATTCACTGTATGTATATATATGTTTTTATATGTTTATATATGTTATCTTTATGTCTTCTCAATGCGTGATGATTATGCGTCATGCGTGGCAAGGACGCGTGCATGTGAGAGAGAAAGAGAGAGAGAGAGAGAGAGAGAGAGAGATTTCAAATATAATCGAAAAAGTTCTAAAAACTTCTCAATTGGAAAAAACTTAAAAAGATTATGTAATTGTTTACTACTCAATATCTTCTTGTTTAAAAAAACAGAGATGTTACATGTTTTTCGGTTATTGTTTCTACTTAATATTTAGAAAGTTTTTCCGATTCGTATACAAAAAATTAACTGTTTTTGCAATATGCAATGCTTTATTAATGAAAATTTATTGTTTAGCAATTGTTTTGTATATTTAAACTTTACATCTTGATAAAAATGAAGTATCAATGTCAAGTAAAATGATAGTTTTCTATCTTGTTTAAATCTTTATAGAAAACTTCTTATCTCTCTGAAAGAATAGTAGCAATAATCTTGCTCCGCTGAAATCTCTTATAGAATTGTAATTGGCATAGCAACCGATAAAAGATGACTTTGAAGATATTTTTGTATCAACGGTATATAGATGCAAAAAACGATTATCTAATTTACATATACATGCGTCATAAGCATACCAAAGATGTTTATGCGCGATGCAGAAATGTTTGTAAGAATTGTCCATCTGACGTTTTTGCATTACACATTTAATAAACACTTGAAATTAATAACGAGAAAGACAATATTTACAAAAACTGTAAAAATTTGGACAACTGGAAGATAATTCTTGTCAGCATAAAAATAGCCCTTTTTTCCTGTTCTAATTATTATTCATCGTTTAAGATGAATAACTCCATTTTTACATTTACAATATTTCAACAAACGATCACGTTGAAGAAAAATATTGTTCTTTGCTTTTTAGCACAAATTATGTCAATTTTCCATAACTTTAAACGTAAAATATAAAATATAATTTTAGAGTGAATGTCATCGTCGATATGAGAATCATTTCCTTCGAATTTATTACAAACTTTTAGAGATTGGCATATTTGTAGAGTGCAAGTCATACAGTTTGTACTTTGATCTTATTGACGTCAATATTACCTAACTATAAGCACATGATAGTATTAAATTTAAGTTCCTAATCTACTTCTTAAGAGATGTACATTTCTGACATTTCTTCATTATTAGTCTATCATTCTTTCTTCAAATTCTATTTTCTTTATTGAATTTGAAACGTTTGTATATTAAATGTTTATATTGATTGGATATTAAAGATAGATTAATAATTAGCTTTGATTCCTTTCTCCTTTGGCAATTTTCACTTTAAAAAATTCTTGAGTCAGAATATTTTGATTATTTTTAATATTTTGATTATTTTAATAAGGAATTATAGGGAATTTAAAAAGATAGAAAAGATTTTTATTCTATCTTTAATTCTCTTAATTTTTAAAACTTTAATTTTTAAACTTTTCTAGTGTATCGATTTAAATGTTATAAGTTAAAAGTTATAAGATTCCAAAATTTATTTTTTCTACTTAATTTCATATTATTTAATTTTCATAAAGTAAATATATTTACTTTTTGTTATCTTGTATCGATACGTATTAACGATACGAAAAGAAAGATTGTGATCTTTGTATGAGAGGCCATCGGTAACAGAACAATTCGGTGTACCAGAGATGAGCGGGCATGCAACCCGTTCCGGAGAGGGTGGTCAAGCGGTTCTCGAACGTATTCAGGTGTCCGTACTGCCGATCGCTGGAAAACACACCTCTTCGACATTACCTACCACATCGGCTCCATCAATGGAGAGGCAAGATGTGGATATTATAGTAAGAAAATACATTTAACTCTATATTCGTAAAAAAAATATAAATAAATATCTGTGTACAGAGTGAGATGTGTCACAGTTGTATAAATGTTTAAATTCTTCCATAATTAATACGAAAACAATTTACAGATATATATTTATAGATATTTAAAGATATATATTTTAATGTAACATTATAATAGTTGTGGGCTAACAATACAGTTATAATTAATAATTATATTTATTATTCATTTTTTACGACAACAAAAACAATTTCATATATATACGTTATAGAGCAAACAAAAAAAGTGCATCGGAAAGGAGATTTCTAATACTCAAAGAGTCTGGACGAGTCTGATATCCGGTGCGGTAGCAGGAGCTTTAGCAAAGACTACGATAGCACCGTTGGATCGTACGAAGATCAATTTCCAAATTTCGAAACAACCCTATTCGGCCAGGGCAGCGGTAGGATTCCTAAGTACAGCGATGCGCACTGAAGGTCTTCTCAGTCTATGGCGTGGAAACAGCGCTACCATGGTCAGAATAGTACCGTATTCGGCGGTGCAGTTTACAGCGCACGAACAGTGGAAAAGAATTCTGAATATAAATGGCATAGAAAGGTATTATTCAAAAACATCTTTTTTTAATCTCTTAGTATTCCTTCGGTTTGGTTCCGACTTCATTTGAGGGGATCACAGTATCATGCATATCAATTTTTAGCTTTTTAGACTCTTCGGGCAGCAGAGGCTCGCTTATGTTTTTGCATTTAATAGTAGTTTGCATTCTTACTCCTTAGAATTGTTTGTTAATACTCGAGGAGTCCTATAGTTTAATGCCGAATCCGAACGGGGAACGCGAAAAATCGAATATGCTAGGCGCAGGTGGAATCGAACACAGATCCGCAGATCACGAGTCAATCGTACTGCGGCGAGCTATTCGACGCTCCAAAAACATCTTTAACAAACAAAATAATCATTATGATTTCAGGCTTGCCGCTGAGTCACTATCTCACTTTACTTACTATTTTGAAGAAGGCTTTTTGCTCACTTTTTCAATAAAAAGTCACTATTCTCATTTTTTTCCGATAAAATTGTATTATTTCTGTGTTTGCTATAATTTTTGTCTAATAAATCATACTTTTTTTAAAATTTTTGCTATGTGTTTTCTTTCCTTTTCTGTGAGTAGATTTGAATAATTCGAATCTCCTGTACAGCGACGGAATTCTTTTATTTTATTATTGATTAAAGACGGTTTTCATTTAAGCATTTCATTATAATTTACAATTCCAATTCATTTAAATTAAATAAATTTATTGAACGCTAGTCATGAAAAGTGTTGTCATATAAGTATTTATGCCAATAACTTTATCAATATAAGAAACTTATTAAAAAATGTGATATTACTTGTACAAATGCGTAGAACTTATTGCAATATTATACTAAATAATATTGGGCCAGAGAAAAAGTTTTGTACAATTTTGTTAGCTTAAATTATATACAGAATATATTTGTTGCGAAATTTTCGATTATCTGACATGAGTTTTTTTTAAAAGTTCATTTTAAAAAAAATGTTTCTACGACTTTTTGTTACCAAGTTACAGATTACAAATAAAAAAGCATTCTAATTTTGATTGCTCATAACTCCGTTAAAAATCATCATACCGTAATTAATAAAACCGATTCTTAAAACTTTACTCTATCGAATAATGTGCTAATTTTTTAAATGTAAAATATATAGAAATTTGAGTTATAAAAACTCAACTTGTAATATTACTATTGTTATGATTGCGCAATAGTTATAAGGACAGTAAAACCATATTTTTAGCTCAAATTTATATATTTTATTTTTTTTAATTGACAATTATATCATTCAATAGATCAACGTTTCAGCTTTAAGAATCTGTTTTTTTAATTCCAATACGATGATTTTTAATGGTTAGTGAGCAATCAAGTTATGTTATGAGCAGTCAAGTCAGAATGTTCTTTTTTACTTAATTCGAATAACTCAAGAACAAAAAATCATAAAAATATTTTTTTTTAATGATTTTGTAAGGAAAACTTCAAACTTTCACGATACAGATAGTCGAAAATTTTCACAAATTTTTTTTGACAAACTCACAAAGTGAGAAGAAAAATTTTTCTTTTTGTCAGCTAGTTTTCTATATATAAAAATTATAAAACTCACATAAATTCAAAAAATATAGTCACTATTCAAAAGTAGAAATTTCAAGCTTTAAAAGAAATTTTTTTTAATTTAAATTTTATATATTTATTTTTAGTGAAGATATTGTGTACATAATTTTGAGCTAATAAAATACCGCAAAACTTTTCCTTCAATAATAACTTTGTTTCCAGATACTTGTTTCATTCCTAAGTTGTTTCAGTTTTTGAATTTAAATACTATTATTATTAGAACTTTGTCGTTTTTTCTGCCGCACATGTATTTTTAACGAAACCATTTTTAAAATTCAAAAAATGCCTTTAAATTTAATGGAATATTAAATAATGAAAGTATCATTGTCACAGAATAATATATTCAAAATAATAAAGTGTTAATTCTTAGATATCCATTCTATACAATTTTAATCAAATCTAAAACAAACTATCTTGTTGCTCAGTATTTAAAAATCTCTTTTCTCACTATTTTAAATACAAAACTCACTATTCTCACTTTTTTGGAAGCATTGAGTCGGCGGCAAGTCTGATGATTTAAATGAGGCTATATGCAAATTTTATTCTAGTGTTATGAATATTTACAGAGAAAAGCCATGGGCGAGTTTTCTGGCCGGCGCACTCGCGGGTGTAACGTCGCAGACTATGACTTATCCATTAGATTTGATGCGAGCGAGAATGGCGGTAACTCTAAAGGCCGAATACAAGACTCTACGTCAGGCGTTCTGGCGAATGTATAAAGAAGAGGGAGTATTGGCGTCCTATCGTGGTTTCACCGCTACAATCCTCGGTGCCATCCCATATGCCGGTTGCAGTTTCTTCACATATGATATGCTGAGAAACTTATTGTCTGGTGAGTTCCTGTTCACACGATGAATTTTTTTGATGCCCGTCGACGGTGGCGGTGCTTGTACTCACATACGAGGGTCGTTCGATAAGTCTGGTAAATCTTTATAAAATGGTGTAACAATTCATTTGAAGATGTGACAAAAAAATTATCACTCTTTAAATCCTTCTTCAAATGTCAGTTAGAATTGATGCGATGTTCATATTCGGTAGTCATTTAAAGCGAGTGAAAAATTTAACAATTGCCGCGTACAAAAATAAAAAAAAATGAATTCCGTGCAAAATTACAGAATTTGGCATCGAATTGATTCCTCAACCACTTAATTTTGCATGGAATTTCTTTTTTATTTTTATTCGCGGCAACTGCTTAATTTCTCGCTCGCTTTAAACAACTACGTGAACAATGCATCAATTCTGGTTGAAATTTTATCTGGAAGAGTTTGAAGAATGATACTTTCCAGGTGTCACGTCAAAAAGATTTACTCATAAAGATTTATCAGACTTATCGAATGACCTACGTACATACACACATACACATACAATATGCGAAAAAAAGACAGTCGAGGGTTATACGAATGAGAGTGGCTGTTGTATATGATCGTAAAGCAGGGTACCGATGGGGCACGTCGGGGGCACCCTGTTTCCCCTGATATTGGGACGGTACTAACTTTAATAGCGACGCGAGACAAGCCCGACCGGCGGCGTATTTCGAAGTGCTGCGTGCTTCATGTTCGATGATGGCTACGTGTCGATGAACAGTGTACACGGTGACTATTCCGGGATTCTCGACCTCGCTCATTTGCGGCGGCATCGCTGGAATGGTCGGTCAGACAAGCAGCTACCCACTGGATATTGTGCGGCGGAGAATGCAGACGTCAGCGATCAAGGGCCAGCATTATCACACGATCACGTCGACTATCATGAAAATTTATACGTGAGTATTTGAAGATACTAATTTATTTAAAGATAATAATCGAGTATAACGAATATCTAATTATGTTGAATAAATGAATTGTTAGTAAAGTTAATATTAAAATAACTTATAATATTAAAATAAAAGACAAAAAAATAAAATATTTTTTAAATTTCAAGAAACAAAAGAAAAGAATTTAGATTTATATTTGATAATATACTTATTTACAGACACATAAAAATTGATACATTTAACATTTAATAATTTGCCATTTTTTTAATAATAAATGCAATTTCATATTTATACAAAATTGATAAATTATTGTTGTGCATGTTACAGGGAAGAAGGAATAATGGCTTTTTATAAAGGCTTAAGCATGAATTGGGTAAAGGGTCCTATTGCTGTTGGAATAAGCTTTGCCACGCACGATACAATACGAGATACATTGAGGAAAATAATTTGTGAAGATACATAGGAGATTAATGAAATAAACATTGAAAGTTTGGGGTTATTATGGAATAATATTAATCAATAATTATAATTAATAATTATATTTAATTATATTAATTATAATTATTGTTTGACTGTTATGTCCAAATACACTTATATAATTATTAATTTTCATTTACATAATTATATAAGTAATAATTGTAATTATTAATCATTAATTAATCATAAATTATGATTAATTAATAATCATAATTTCATCACGAATCATAATGAATCAATATGTCAGTGTACGTTTCAAATTTTCGCTTGACAAAAGAAAAAAAAATTGTAACCGTGCACAAATTATCAATGACAAGAAATAATATTGCAGTAGATGCATTATTATTAATACAAAGAGAATAATAATTAGTTTGTTATTTTATGAGGGTATTTTACCAAAAGCCAATACAGGAGATCATTAGTACAAATTGTTAAATATTATGTACATATTGTTATTCCAAACATTATAGAAATCGTTGAACAGTTGAAGAGATGAAATACTTGTAGATCCATATACCAAATCGAAATATAAATATTACGCGTAAATAAAGGTATGGTTTTTAGCTTATCTTAATTAGGTATCTTCAGATATGATTGACATGAAACAAACTGAAAAACAGTTTATATAAAAATATGACTTTTCTGACTTACCTTAAATATTTTCTAATAAAGGCAAACAAACAATAGTATAATTTTCATTCGAATCGTGTACATGGCACATTTTAAAGATTGAAATACTCAAGAGAATTCTCGATGATTTTTTTAAAAGCCTGTGTAAAATAGAAATATTGTACAGTTTTTAAGATAAGTTGCGCTTGAAATTGACATTTAGATTATATTTTATTTGATCATTATGCTTATAGTGTAATTGATTGATTTATTTTGATGCTACAACTAGTACTAATCTACATCTTTTTCTTTAAGAAAGACTGCAATTGATAGCGACAATAAAATTTAGAAACATGTGAAACATCGTAAAAAAATAGATATAACATTATACTGCTATGAATCTATGTTATAATTAATTACTGACAACAATATCTACATTACAATTTATTAAATCTCCTGAGAGTATTCCAGCCATATTGAATTGTGACGTCATATGCGAGAAATGACATGTTGATTTTTCTTGCATATCATTTGTAAATAAAGAGAATTTGGATGAAATGAAATGAGATCGCTTTAAAATATTTGTAAAAATGGACGAAAATTATCCTTATCTCTCTCGAGTCAATAAATAATCGTAAAAGACACGAAAAGTATGTTTACTAGGTTTTACTCAATGCATGCATAACCTATTTTCACTTCATGCCTTTTTCGATTTTTTTACTATCAAGAGAAATAAAGAATCTTCGTCCATTTTTACAAGAGTTTTAAAGCGATCTTATCATTTCATTTTATCCAAATTCTCTTTATTTAAAAATGATATGCAAGAAAAATTAACATGTCATTTCTCACTTATGACGTCACGATTCAATGGCTGGAGTAACTACTTAGGAACCTTAATGTAAAAAAAATAGATTTGTACATTTGCTTTAATTACATTTGAGCATCTTGCAATCAAATACTTTCTCATATCTTGTATATATTATATATTTTTAAATGCCATATTATATTTTATGTTGAAATATGTAAAATAAATGTAACAGAAAAAAAGAGAATCATGGTCGCATGTCGTCGAAGACGTTGTTTTATAGTCGATGCAAAAAATCATTACCTTCTCTATATTTTGCAATATTTAATATTTAAACGGAATTATTAATAAATTCTATCTCTTTGATAATGTATGTACGTTTTTTTAGCGATCAATTTTCGAAAATTTTCAGAATGTAAATTACAACACACACATTGCATTGTAAAAGATTATTTATTCTTAACAATTTTGTAATTTTGTTTGCGATCATTGTATTGGTTATATATAATGTAAAGTCATTTAGTAAATATATAAATTTTATACAGTGTACAGTTTTTTATTTCACTTATATCCCTGTATAATTGTGTATCTTTATTTCTATAATCTTATTAAATCTTATTAAATCGAATTAAAAGTAAAAAAAGCTTTCGCTTTCTAAGAGATCACACAGTATAGTACAACCTACATTGTAAATTTAAATATTTGATATGTAATCCATGCATAAATTAACTGTTTTTAAATAAATGTAGTATAATTGTATGATAAATATGTTAATTAAGTCATTTATTTAATACAACATAGTAAGAAAGAGAAATATCAGTACGTTGAATATCAGAAAAAAGCATCGTATATCATATGAGAATATGTAAAGAACCCATACAGGTATAAATACAGGTATAAATCAGATTTATTTCCTAAAAATCAGAAGATAATAATTTTATAAAACGTATAATTTATTGAACTCATCATGAGTTACCATGTTATTTCCATGAAATGCATATAAATTAGCAAATTCAGAATATTTACAATTATTCACAGAACGCGTTCGTTCTTCTATTTTAATGCATGGAAACCCACGAGTTTTTTCTAGTCACAAATTTCTGTCACTGTAATAGCAAAGCATCTTATAAATTTTTTGTTTACTTTGGCTTGGTCTCCTGATCATTGACGTATCTTATATAAATTTCTCGCTCATCACTACCGCCAGGCGGAATCTCAGCTTCGTTTAAATATGAAACGCCTATCGCAAGAACGGAACCATCATGGCTAAAACTAAGCGCAGCCACACCAGCATTGTATCGGTGAAACTGGCACAGCCGTTTCTTATTAAAACCATCCCAAATATTCACATAACCATCCGAGCCACCGGTGGCAAACGTGTTATATGCAGAATGGAAGCTAATAGCATTCACTGGATAAATATGTTCGACATTATTTTCCTTTATTCTGTGACACTTAAATGCGTATTTCTTTTTCTGAGCTTCTGGCATTGTATCAAGATACTCGACGGCGACTCGACCTTCTATGCTGCTTAACACATATCCCTATATATAAAAAATAAAATTTATAAAGAAATGTGAATGTATATTATATACAAGCAAGTAAACAAAGTGAGCAATAAATCATGAACTTTATAAAGAATGAATGTACCTGTTCGTTAGGGAAACCTTTGATACATCGCGTTTGATATTTTAGACTACTTTCTCGTCTCTGAAACATGCCTGCCATGTTTCTTAAATCCCAAATGCAAACTTTTCGTTTTGCTGTACCCACTACGAATTTGTCGCCACATACAGACAAGGCAAGGACCACATCAGGTTGCAAATAACTACCAACGCAGGTAGGTGATCGAGGATCCCACAATTTTACCGCGGCATCCCAACCACCAGTTAATATTGCATTTACAGCTGCACAATACTCTATTTTTCTAATTGGCTTATCATGTGTGCCCATTATTGTTTCTACAAATATTTTCAATGTATATTTGTAATAAAAATATAAAGTAAAATAATAAAAAATATTAAAAAAGATAATAGTACCAGTATTGCTATTTATGTCATACATTTTCAGAGTATTTCCTAATCCACCGCTATATGCATGAACAGCATCCTGCAAAGTTTTGTAATGAAAAAGAAAAATATCAGGGAATTATCAGAATAAAAAAACATGATCAAAAGCTTTTGGAAATATTAGATAATGCAATATATAATAGAGCAATTATTTGAAGATTCAGGTCCAATTCTGTCATTCTGTGTCATTAAAGAGAAAAACTCAATGTATGTTAACTCTATAATGTAACAGAAACAAATATAAATGGAATTAAAATAATTTGTGCATGATTTAAAGATTGTCTCCAGATAATTAAGAAAATAGATGGAATAAAGGCTTAATTACAAAATCTTGATATTAATAAAAATTAAAATAATTTGCTACTTTTTTATTATACACAAATGAGAATAATATTAAATGAATTTATGTAATGTCTTTAAGAAGTTACAATACTTCTCTCTATACAAAATACTTCTCTTCTATTACGATCAATATTACATGAAAAAGCTAATTGCTGAAAAAAGAACCTAGAATGTAGAATTGTGCCTTTATTCCATTTCTTCAATTGTACAATTGAGGAGAACAAGAGAAATTAGTGGCTAGTTACCTGAAACGCAACGTCCAATACTGGTAAATCGTGATTATACTTTAATCTCATCGTATTAGCATGTATGTCGTACAATCTCACTGTACTGTCCCATGATGACACTAATAGGAACTGTGTGGAGTTTGGTCCAAATTCGACCGCAGAAATTGCGTCGGTTGGTGGTGACTTTATTTTAAATTCAGTTCTCGACTCCATTCTATCAAAAATACAACAGAATCAGCAGTATTTACAAATAAGCGCGAAACTCGTTGGACGAATTTTTACTAACACTTAGATATCTGCAAAATCATAGTTGTAATGAAAGAAGAATCATTGTTTTTTTTTTTTTTATGACAATAGCAGGTAAATGTGAATAATGTGTATAAACCTTGTTGCCAAGATAAGTCTTCATAAACACAATATAACCTATAATCAATAGGCGTGCAAATCCGGTCAAAATTTGTAACGTACTTATTTGATACAAATCAGTTGAAAGATTAAAAAGGAACTTCTAGTCGTATATAAATCGACGAATGTTAACGATTATTGAACACACGTAAGTTTCAGTATAATAAAATAAGAGTATTTGAAACACCACGGTTATTCCTATCGCGTTCCTCCCTCTTCTTCCATATTCAAATATATTTTTCTTTCGTTGGTAACATCAAATGTGATAAATAATTATGGAAAACAATTGTATACGCTGGATAAATATTCTATTCTATTCTATGAAAAACAATTGCAATTAAAAAATTTTGATTCACAGATAATTTTGTAATTACTTTCATACTACATAACAAATTGACATTTATTCATATTGTTCATTATTATTGTTTATTATTTAAACAAATTAAATTTAAATAAATCATAATAATAAATTAATAATAATAATGTGTAAATTATATTATTGGTACTATTTTCAATCTTTTCTATGTTTATTGTTATCTTTCTTAGCTTTAAATTATTTCAGTTTCTAGTATTCAGGTTCTAGCTTTTTATTATTTTTGTACTGTTACATAATTATATTCTGTGAAATTTACAATAATTAAATATAAAGATTTATCAATTTATAATTATAATACAAAAACGAAATCGACTATCGTAGATATATTACCTACTGGAAATATATCCGTGGTTACCGTGCTACGTAGTTAAAGCATTTTATGCATATAGAGGCGTAGTAATCGATTTCTTTCTAAAATCTAAAACGCGGTTGCGTTTACATTGGATTTACTTGAATTTACTTGAGTTTATTCCATTTCGGAGTCTTTTTACATTTCGTTGGAAGTGCTAAGACGCGTACAGGTACGTCGAACGTTCTGGCAAAATGGCGGATAAGTCACGTCGTGTAGCGCAAACGGAAGATTTATCGAACGTTGAGTTCGAAACCAGCGAAGATGTCGAGGTTATTCCTACCTTCGACAACATGGGTCTCCGCGACGAATTGTTACGCGGAATCTATGCGTACGGTACGTCGTTTATTATTTTATTTATCAACTTAACCTTAGCTTTTGTACGACTTATTTTGTTTAGATTGAATCGTAGGAGTTCATTTGGAAATGTCACCCGAGTTGCCCTTTGCATCACTTTATCCTTGTTTAATATCTGATAAACAATATACACAAGAAGTCTGTTTTTTATGCCTGCACTAAACTACATTAAAACTTTCTCCAAATATCAAACATATCTGTCTCACTTTAAGTTCCAAAAGTATATTCAACCATAAAAAATACCTATAGAGATAAAATAATACACAGAGATATTCGAATGATGATTCAAACATAGTTTAGATCTTCAGATGATTATAAAAAAAAGCGGATTATATTTTGCATATATAATCAACCCAATGCACATATCTGTTCTGATGAAAATGTTGATTGTAATTATTGTAATCGTTAACTATGTATTCTTATGTTTATATTATTTATATTTGTGTTTATTATATTTTTTTATCTCTATTTGTGATTTCTTTGTAGCTTAGTTATCACAATGTTAAAAAAATTTATAATAAATTTATAATAAGTTACTATCTGAACATCTTTAAATATTTTGTTCTGATTTCTACATAGGTTTTGAAAAACCATCAGCTATTCAGCAACGATCTATCAAACCTATCATGAAGGGTAGAGATGTTATCGCTCAAGCACAATCTGGTACAGGAAAAACCGCTACCTTTTCAATTGCGATATTACAGTCACTGGATACGCAAGTACGAGAAACTCAAGTTTTGGTTTTGTCCCCAACTCGAGAACTTGCCACTCAAATCCAGAAAGTTATTCTTGCATTGGGAGATTTTATGAACGTACAATGTCATGCTTGCATTGGTGGTACAAATCTTGGAGAAGATATCAGAAAACTCGATTATGGCCAGCATGTTGTATCTGGTACACCTGGTAGAGTATTTGGTAGGTATCATTTTTTTTTATTATATATATAATTTTATTGTGTGCATATTTTTATTATATATATTTAATGTGAGAAAGAATTTTTTTATACTAACATCTGTGTAACATTCTGAACTTAGATATGATTAAAAGGCGAGTACTCAGAACAAGAGCTATAAAAATGCTGGTACTTGACGAATCTGATGAAATGTTAAACAAAGGTTTCAAGGAACAAATATATGATGTGTATCGATATTTACCACCAGCAACACAAGTTGTTTTAGTTTCAGCCACTTTACCACATGAAATTCTTGAAATGACTAGCAAATTTATGACAGATCCTATCCGTATCCTTGTCAAACGGTAAATTTGTCTTTAATTCATCTTTAATTTTGTATATATGTTATATGTTGTGTTATTCTAATTATTTCTAATTTCAGTGATGAATTGACATTGGAAGGAATCAAACAATTCTTCGTTGCTGTGGAACGAGAAGAGTGGAAATTTGATACACTCTGTGATTTATACGACACGTTAACAATAACACAAGCGGTTATCTTTTGTAATACTAAACGTAAAGTAGACTGGTTGACGGAAAAAATGCGAGAGGCTAATTTTACGGTCTGCTCCATGCATGGAGATATGCCACAAAAAGAACGAGATAACATAATGAAAGAGTTTCGATCTGGTCAGAGGTAAGTATTAAATTCCAAAAATAAAATTAAAAATTTGATTTTTTTACAAGAAATTATACCAACATGTTTCTTTTTTTTTTACAGTCGCGTGTTAATTACAACCGATGTATGGGCAAGAGGAATCGATGTTCAGCAGGTGTCGCTCGTAATTAACTATGATTTGCCTAACAATCGTGAATTGTATATTCATAGAATAGGTCGATCAGGACGTTTTGGACGCAAAGGTGTGTCCATAAACTTTGTAAAAACGGATGACATCAGAATCCTTCGAGATATCGAACAATATTATTCTACGCAAATAGATGAAATGCCGATGAATGTGGCTGATCTAATATAAAATACGAGATTTATGCGAAAATTAAACATTTCACACGTACAAAAATTCTTTAACTTCGATTATATATTAATATACACGAAAT
The DNA here is from genome assembly GCF_000143395.1 of Atta cephalotes. Classification (NCBI taxonomy): domain Eukaryota; kingdom Metazoa; phylum Arthropoda; class Insecta; order Hymenoptera; family Formicidae; genus Atta; species Atta cephalotes. Next base: position 2,170,318 of record NW_012130091.1, read on the forward strand.
TCTATCAATAATAGCACATACCAATAGTTCCCAAAATCAGTTTAAGGATTGAAAACCCTTCGATGCTTAGTATCCCTAAGTTATTTTTAGTATGTAACTTATAATATTATTATAACAATAATAAACGGAGAAAAGTATTCCATCACTTTTACATTATACAAAACTATTTGAATGTAATACGTGAGAAAATTAAATTAACTATACTTTCTACATCTACTAGGATCATTGATAACACATTCTTTTATGAGAATGTGAAATAAATTCTTTTTTGTACATGAATTATATAGATATTACTTATGTATAACATTATGAGAAGTATGAGTAGATTTTGTCAATAAAGTATTTTATGACTTTAATTATTTTTTTCTCTATGTAAATATTAATTACAATATAGAAACTAGCGGCATTGAGGTAATGCATAGTATACATTCTATATATCTACATACAAATAATCAATAACTGCTAGTTGCCCCACAGTTCAGATGGCAGCGCGGCATAGTAACACGCGTTGGACCCGAAATGAAGCCAAAATAGGAGAACTAAAAATCTTACGTTAACAATGCGTAATTATAAATACAAGTAAATATTATTTATCGCATTAAAAATGTGGGCGAAGTATTTAAGGTGCAATAATCAATTAGTAATAAGAATTAATAATAAGAATAAGTTATTTATTTTCGTGATAATATCTTTGGAAGTGTGTTATGAAGGTGCAACTTTAAATAATATACATATATATTGATTACAATATTTTAAATTAAGAAGGTAAATGATATTAACGAAATTGAGAGTGAATAAATTAACAGTATAAGTCAATGTGTATGTGTAATTTCAATTTGTTTTTTATTCCTCTATTAATAGATTCTATACTTAATCAATAAAAATTAAAGAAAAATTGAAGGAAATGGAGCAACAAAATGATTGTTCGATCCAGAGAGGACAAGCATTGCGTCGCTATCCGAATGACTACAAAGCGGAAGGACATTCGTCCACTTGTATGTGTCTATAAATTATTCTGAATCTATGGGAACTGATTTTTCAATACTTACTATTTTTATTCCTTTTTTATTTACAGTAAATAAAACAACGACGAATCAACCACAGTATTCGAATACAGGAAGACCTACAGTACGCATAGCCGTGTATCTAATGACAGGAGTATTTCTAACAATGGAAGTTGAACAAAATACGACTGCACAACAGATTTTTACGATAGTGCAATCAGAAGCGGAGCTGGGTCTATCAAGATTTTCTTTGTCAACCACTACACCAATTTTCGCACTATGGATGTGTTCTTCGCAACTTGAAGTTCAATTACGTCCAACACATAAACCTGTGGAATTGGCTGCGAAATGGAATTATCTTGTAAACAAGTACAGCTCTTATCCAGAAGATTCCGACGACGAGGAGCCTTTGCTATATTTTCGTAGAAATATATTTCTCTCAAAGACGGAGGAAGAACAGATCAAGGATATCAAAGTCCTTGAATTGCTTTACGCAGAAGCCAGGTACAACGTTCTGCAAGGTATGGAGCGAAAGAATGAGATTTTTTTCTATAAAAATAATATAATTTCTCTTATAATATAATTTGCCTTCTGCCCAGGACGGTACGCGTGCGATGGCCCTGCACGTTACGCTAGTTTAGGAGCATTACAGGCTCGAATCGAACTCGGACCTTATAACGCACAAACCCACACTTTGGCATTTTTTCATAGACATCGCGGCCGGTTTTTACCGCATCATTACGCTTCTCCTAGTCTTCTATTAGGATTGGGACTCGGATTAGGACTGGTGGGTGGCAAAGGAGCACCTGAGGCGCATCTTTTAGAGCAATACAAACGAATACCTAGTCATAATGGTAGCGCCAATGCAAATCCCAAGAAATTGATCAGAAAGTATCTCGAATTCTGTTGGAATTTACCGTGCTACGGCGCAGCCTTCTTTCAAGGGCAAATCGAGCGACCCGTCAGAGGCCTAGCATCGTGGATCACTAATCGCGATATGCAGATTCTCATCGCGATTAATACGTCGGGAGTGTTCATAGTCGACGACATACAGTGCGTAAGTATTCATTGAGCCAAAAATTCTCATTTAAATGTGATTATTTTTTATTGAACGAAACTTTATATAAAATACATCTATAGAGTATATAGTATAGTAACATTTGAAATATATTTATGTAGAGCTTGCTATTAGGGCTAAAATACTCGGAATTAAGCTGGGAAATGGCGAAACCTTCGGATGAGAATAATCCGGATTGTCTACCTTGTTTGTTTCTGCAATTTCCGGTACGAGAGAACGGAGCGCGCGTCTACAAGATTCTACAAGTATTCTCAAGACAGGTAAATAAATCATTTTGAAAATAATTACATAATTTATATAAATAACAGCTTCCGAATAAGTCAAATTGAACGATAAAGAAGCATAAAAGCTAACGCAAGGTGACAATAAAATGCAATAATATATTACTTTACATATCAATAAACATTTCAATATCATATATCTGGTCAACTTCTATCTGATCAAGTATTACAAATCAAACCAATATCAATTGCTATATCATCGTCTACAAATTACTTATATTAATATAAAAATCCATCACGCAAGGATTCTTAGTTCTCTTTGGTTTGATCCGTTCAAAAATTACATAATTATTCTTACGAAAACTAAATATCATACAGCAGAAATCGCTATTTCAGGCGCCAATGATGGATACTTTAATATCTGGTTTTGCGGAGGATTATCGTCGTCAACTTATTAACAGCGACAGCAACAATGATCAGTTGGAGCATTCGCTAGTTTTCCCCAGTGGAAGCTTCACAAATAAACTTAGTAAATTTACACTGGCCACTTTTGATGATGAAGGTAATGAAACGATACTACAAGAAGAGATCTTCATATGTCAATTTATTTATTTTTCAAAATCATTTCAGGTCGATGTATCGGTCAAATGGGTTCGTGGTCTTTTCGATAAGTACATTGTGATTGTACATTTTGTGATGCCAATATATTCTCTGATGATACAAAATGGAGTACGATTTTTGTAATATATAAGAAATTCTTATACGCGCGAGCTAATATACTTATATGTATACACATTTTTTAATATGATGTTTCAATGTTTCTGAAGTGCTTGAAGATGCGGATTTCTCTGTAAACGATCTACCAGTACCTTGTATCTCTGCGGCACTACAGTTCTGTGCCAATTGAGATATGTTTCCAGCACATGCATATTGAAGCTTATTTCGTTTACTTTGGCTAACATCTCTTCCTTCTTCGTTTTCGGTAAATCCACAGTCTGCATGTAAATATTATTTATAATAATTATATGAAAATACATCAACGTTACATGTAGAAAAGAATGCTTGAATGTGAACGAATGGGCAGAACGAAGCTTTTGACAAACCTGCGTTAGAAGGGTTTGCAGCTTCTCTAGTTCCATAGCTTGCTTTTCAATCATATGTAAAATACGATTCGCTTTGTCAATGGCTGTCTGCTTGAAGTCGCTCAAACAATCGTCGCGCAGCAGATACGCTTCCGTTTTACTGATGTGTACCGGATTGCCTATTCGGGCGAGGTATGGTCCCAAATCGTTCATCTCTTGCACTTTAACTTCGCGTTGATCTAATCGCCTTATTCCTTTCTGAAAGCAGATTATGTGAGGCTGATTAATAAAAAAAAAATTCAATTAGATCGTTGATAAATACCGTGTCTAATTCAATTGTCGTTTCGGCTATTCGATTTTTGTCGAATAACGAAACTGTGAACTGCGAATTTAAATTTTCATCGGCTCTTCTTCGCAGGAACGCCGCGATGTCCTCTTCAACATCTCTGATTTGGAGTATGGAGCTATCTTCGTCCTGCAGATGTTTATTGAGTGCATAAAAGAGATCGAGATTTTTCTCTGGCGGTGCGTTCGGATCTGGCTGAAATAAAGACTTCAGATTATCATCTTCCTCTTTTCTATTTGCTAATATTTTTGTTATAAAAATTTACGTTATATCCATGGGTCATCGTAGAATCGAAAATTAAATGAATCCTGTCCCCTATTGACGGTTTTATAAATGTACGAGTAGCCTGGGTAATCCGATCTTGTTCGTAATGAAATTTAATGCAGATTTCTGTTCCGATCACCGCGAACTCGCGCTCAGCCATGTCCTTGGAAGCAGGAATGTCCTTGTTTCTATGATATTTCTCAATGATTTTCTGCAAAAAGAATTAATCATCTCATGTATGCTGTAAATTTTTCATCGATTTTTGTACGAGGAGATTACCGAGATGTGTCGAGAATGAATATTGTTCACTTTCGTGTTGTCTTCATCTACCAAAAATTCAGCATGTCTATTAAAATAATATGAAAATATTATTAATATTTATATTAATATTTATTGATATTAATTTATTATTAACAAAAATAGCAACAACATTACTTATGGTAATGATATTATTACATATACATATCATATGAGAAAAATTTGTACGTGCAACAGAAATGTGCAAAGTTCGAAAGATTTGATTTTCTCTCAATGTTAGAACATTTTGGGAGACCTGACACGGGTGAGAATAGAAATATGATAGATACATTATCGGTTTACATGTAATACACAAAATCTTCACGATCCACGTAATGTTGAGTCAAATAAAGCGGACTCATTTCGATTCGCGAGAGTCCATCAAATTGCACACTATCATAAAACTCTATTATTCTTTCGGCTTTTATCGAATCACTGTCAGATGCAAGATAATGATGTGCTAAAAAATATTTTATATCATTAATATAAAGCGATACACAGAGTTGTTGTAAAACATTTTTACTCCGAATTATACCTTTACAATGATCCGGTCGGCCCCTTTTAAAGAAATCCGTGACAGTACCGGTAATGAAGTTTTTCCTGGATTCCGTAAGACAGTCAATTCTATTCAAATATTTTTCGTAACTTTCGACAGGAGTAGTATAATCGTAATCTTCGTAAACGGTTACTCTTTGACTCAAACTGTTGATTTCAGAGAACGGCGCATATAATTCTACTTTGGCCTTTTTGTAAAATATTGTTTTACTGCCTCGTGGATAACGTCTTTCAAAATCTGATGAAAAAATGATGTGTAGATAAATAAATATATAATGAATTAGGAAATTGATATTATTATGTTCATTGACTTTAATTTCAACTTTTTGATCATATGTATAATTTCATTTTTTTATGAAAAAAATGTGAAAAAAGGTATATTATGTATATTAAATTAGATATTTTTATTTTTCCGAGCTTACAACGAAAATAAATTTTATATCTTAAATATATAAATTAGATTTAATTTTTTTAAATAAAATAAACAAGCATAGCTCTTTTTTACAATTTTGCTTTTTTACAATTTAATTATTTGAATTTTATTCATTGGATATTATTTTTCATTTTAAACTTAAATTACCTATTACATTATTTTTAATTTTAAACTTAAACAATTAATCAATAAAAAATTTATTAAGAATGAAGATTAAGTAAATTATGTGTAGCAGTTAAAAAATTTTATTTTTATTGAATGCATCTATAGATGTATCTAATCAAAATCTTATCCATTAAATATACATCTTTATTAAATAATAGAATTCAAATTGAAATTAAAATATCTTCATTAGATTCTTTAATTAAAATTGATATTTCAGACGATAAGACTCTCAGAGTTGCGTTCGGAAACATTAAATGTTGTCTCCATGTATCCTCAGCAAACGAGAATGGATTGAAATGAATTGAAATGGATTCCGATTTTCAGAAATATTGATTCACAAATGTTCAAATAAATGCTTTTCAATTCTGAATGCATTTTTATTCATTTATAGGAATTGCATGGAGGATATCTCTATGTCTTTCAATCTAAAAATAATATTAGCTTTTTCTGTGCACACAACAAACATTATGAATATTGTTCAATTCAAAATTTTGAATAGGAAATGCAGTTTTTCAATCCAATTGAGTCCAATTAAATCCAAAAAAAGTATTCATTATTTAAAATACGCATTCGGATAGAAAAAAATTTCAATCCATTTTCGTTTTGCTCGTTTTGCTCGTCCTTGTTGTTCAATGTATGTTATTCAATGTATGTTAAACAAGGATAAGACGATACAGGGGGGAGCACAGGTAACGTTTTTGAACGCAGCTCATTTCAGAGAATTTCAGTGTTTTATTTCTGCGTCATCAGACTTGATTCCACCTCCTCGTCCCCTTCACAGCCTGCGACTCGCGGCAGCCCATCCAGCTTGCTCTTCATTTGTTCAGCAACGTTCGAACCGGCGAGAAGTATTGTGAGTGTCGCGCTCGTTTCAGTATCTCCGTATATCGCTTCTCGAAACACCGATCACGAAATGAATATCAAAGAAAGGCGTGATCATTCCCTATTTTCAGCTATTGTCGGATCCCACGTAAAAGTAAGTGAATTGTAAATGTTATAAAAAAATAGTAGTTACAAAAAAATTTTACGTTACTTAATAAAGTAATCGAGACGGAAAAACGGAAAATATATAATTTATTATGTCAACGCAATATTTTATAGGTAGTAATTATTTCCTATAACGCTATAATTTTTCGAAACGTTCTTCACGATTTGAATTCTTCGTCGATACGAAACTGTATTATAGGCTTCGTTAACCAGAGTAATTCGAGTAATACGCGAGTCGTTAGACCTAAGATATTAAAATGCGAATGATATTAATGATAATTTTTTATAATTTGTTATCAATGTTTAACTACAAAATTCGTTACATTTAAAACGTATCGTGCATATAATTTATTATCATCATATATTCTCAAACGGTCGATAGCGTTTTAATTGGTTTTAACATGACTCGCGTTGCATTGCGAAGTCGTCGTCGTGTTCAAATTTTACGGTTAGTGGAATGTCATGGGTGAGAGACGGATCGACTTGTCGAGTGGCGTCGCAACGTGTTAGTAAACACAGCCGAAACCCATTTTTTTTAACACTTGCCGATCGCGAAACGTATATATTTGATATTCGTACATTCCAGGGCTTATATTCTGTAAAAGGTCTTCTACATAGAAGTAGACTGTCTTGTAGATTGTCTGGATTCTTAAATCGTAGGAAACTGACTATTCTAATCGAGTATTCTCCTTATATTTGATTGTAAGTGATTGATTTCTTACGACTTAAGACTACGTAGAGGACTCTTAAACGCCTGTTTTACACGCCTACCGACAGTTGTCCTTGCGCAGCTTTTTCACCATATAAAATATCTGCGCGACATCGATAACTGTCGATAGGCATGTAAGAGTGATATTTCATTTGTGCGTTTTTGTCGCAGGACAAATTTTTTAATCCTGTTGATTGGCTGAGATTGGAGTTGATTGGATGAGAGTTGATGGGATAGAGAGATCTCTCTGTTCTGTACGTTTGTTAACTGTAATTTTTTTGTTAAATATCTGTTTAAAAGAGATAAAAGGTTACACGCATGCAATAATTATCTTCCGAAATATATTTAATAGATGTTTTGGTCATTATTTTAATTTAAATGTATTTGTATATTACAGATTTTTTTGATGCAGTTTCAACTCCGCTATTGCGCATTAGTGTCGGTGAGTCTGAAATTGTCTTTTATAAATTGAAATAATAGATTTATGAAATATGTATGTGTATCAATAGAAAGCTAGATATAGACAATGAATGGAAAACTAATTAATATATTGCATTGATTTAACAATAATTTAAAAATAAAAATAGTTATAAATATAATATCTCATAGATCTATTGTCTCAGAACGGATAGATCATCGATCAATAACCTACAAATTATCCATATCTATCTTTTATATACATATATAATTCATATATTATATATATTAATAAATATTTGATATGAGGCTAAGCTGATCAACTTCACTTTTTATAAATTTTCCAATCAAAATTTTCCAATCTAAATTTTCAGTATCAAAGTATATGATTAATTTATAACTTCATTGTAAGAAATTTCTGTTGTAAACTTCCAGAAAAGTGTTGAAAGTTTTTATTCAACCAAAATCTGCTGCAAATTTAAACAGATATGTTTGTGAAATTACAATAAAATTTTGTGGTACAGCATAATGCAAATCTCTAATGCGCACATGTACACCAATTTTATAAATTCACAACAAATTTCTATTGTAAATTTACAAATATTGTGAAATCATAGTAAAATTGTTATATGGTTTGTAAATTTATTGCACATTTTTATTCGAAGTGTATTGTAAATTCACAAACATTTCTAACAGTGTTCATCAACTTTCTTTGCTTGTATATTTTATGAAGTTAATCAGTTTCTCCTTTCGAGAGGAAAATTGATCTAAAAAAATATGTACCTAAACTGTGAATTCGGATTTCACTCACATACGAAGCCGGCATGTCCAAATGCTTTTCTTGCTTTATGGCAATATCTTTCTCGATTTCATCCGTGTCTTTTTGTACGATTTGCGGTTCACCAGGAAGCAAATGCTCCCAGAATTCGATTTTGCTCAAATCCCAGTTAATTTTCGCGCAACCGTTTTCGCGAGGCTGCATATTCACCCAGTAATTTTGATCATTCCAAATACTCTCCACTCCCAGATACCACAAATTAGTTTCTTCATCGGCTGGATTGTAAAACATTCCAGAAGAAGGTTCAAGGAAGATCGGTTCAATAATTTCTTGATTTCTCACATCTTTATCGTTTGGTAAAATAACCACCCATGCATGTATTCGTTGACCGAAATATTTATCAGGCTGCGGACGCTCGAATTCCTTAGGACCATAAGATTGAATGAATGATTGCGATGCAAATTAATATATCAAATTATAATTATAATCATAAAATCGGTAGTAAGCTTTACAAAGAGAAGGAAGAAATTTTTTAAATTTTAGTCTTAATGTATTGAGTTGTCCGGAAAGTTTGTGCCGATTAACTTATGTAATTTAAATGTATACTAAAATTTAAATTTTCTTAAATTCAATTTTCCTTCAACATCGACACGAACTTTCCGGACAACCCAATACCTTCAGTGAAGAAAAAAATCTCTTAAATTCTTATTACACGTCATTATTGAATAAGATATATATATAGCCAATTAAATTAAACAAAAGCTTCTTAATATACAAAAACAAATTTGAATTTTATTTATTTGATAATTTGATTCTTACATGCCCTTTCTAACTGATTGTTTTGTATTTTGTTTTGATATTTGATTCTTTCTTACTCGATTGTTTTGTATTTTGTTTTGATATTTGACTCTTTCGATTGTTATTATATCCATTTCAAAACTATTTCAAATATAAATCATCACAATAAACAAGCCTATGAAAGTCTGGATGGAAATTATGTAAAAGAATTATATATGTTAAAATTAAATACATATTCTTTTACACAATCTAGTGTTTCAATTTCAATCTAGTGTTAGTAGCTTTTATGAATGTTTTTATTGTGATGATTTATTTTATTTGTAACCTTTGACTTTATATATTATTACAAATAAATTAAATAACATCGGAGATGAAATAGAAATTTTTATACACGTACCATGATCATCCTCTGACGCTCTTCTTCTTGTCGTTGTAATTCTGCCTCCGCTTTTGCTTTCTCGCGAGTTTCCAACTCTAAGAGAAATTGACTCCTGAAATCAGGTGGTGGCTTTAACTGATACTTGACGAGTTTAGGCTTTTCCATCGGTGGTGGTGCTTGCTCAATTTTCGGTAAATACGGACAAGTTCTTCTGGTCAGATCACAAAACACTTGCTCGCGTGATGCATATCCGCTCACCACGAATGCATTATAACCCTGTCCCAGCAATAAGCTTACCAAAAGCGTCGCGCATTCGAAACTGTTACCTTTCTGAAAATTTAATACCCACGTCGGCGAACACAAATGTTCGGGCTGAAAGAAGGGATCGTAATTATTAAAATAAGAATTCTCACTCAATATTGTCTTTTAGTCAATTTAATTTTAATATATTAAGATCTTACAATGACCTTTTAGAAGTGTTTCTAACACTTCTTGATTTAATAAAAATTCTTCTTGATTTAATAAAAATTTAGAAATACAATTGAATTGAGACACTACGATTTTGCATACAAAATTGCATCAAGAACTGCATCAATATTAATAATTGAAAAACTCCTAATGAAAAATTTCCTATGGAAATTTGTGTATTAATTATATCACATTAGCTAATCGTTCAAGCTTCGGATATGTTTAATATTAATTGCATGATTTATTACTATCTGGATGTTTCATAGATAAGTATATTATATTTCTATGATACCATAATGCATTTTTGTTATATTATTATTACAATATAATTGTAAGAAATTGTGGAATTTTGCAATATACAATATATTGTAAAATTCCATATTTTTTACAATTGTATTATTGCGTCGTAAATTAACTATATATATATATATATATATATATATATATATATATATATATATATTCTATTAGTATCGTACGTAAGTAAAATTAAAAGTTAAGTTTAAGTTTAAAGTTTAGGTTGGTTAGTTAGTAAGTAACGTGTTTATT
>NW_012130091.1:2180867-2198437 GCF_000143395.1 Atta cephalotes
TATTATATATTATGTGTAATAATATATATATATATATATATATATATATATATATATATATATATATTCATTTGAATCTTCGGAGAAATTAAAAATTGTAAGTTTTAAATTGGTTGGTATTGAAAGTACTGTTATTATTGATGTTTTGTTTATAATATTTAATTTTTTTAATGACTAAGTTGAAGTTATCATTAAGTTTATTTAATTCATGACTTGTTATTTTATATTAGATGCTTTCCTTAAAGAAATTTAACATTTGTATTTTTTTAAATAGGCGTAATTATTTATTTAATACTTATAATACTTACAGTATTATTTCATGTCTATTAAGCTGGACCCTCCATCGAAAATCAAGATTAAAAATTTAATACTTTTTAAGTTCTAACTTTTACTCTATTCCGAATTTTGTGCTCGAATTTTACTGCTTATTTTAGTAGGAAAAAAAGGGAGAGATCCCTAGCTTAATTGCAAGCTGGATCTCCATAATAAAAAATATATATATAGTGGACGTATACAAAAAACAAGTATACAGAGAATTTAGTGCTTCAAAATAAAGCAAAAATATTTTCAAATATAACGTTATTTTAAACATATCAACACATACTCAGGCTCCACCGTGTACACGACACTAATATTTAAAGAACTCGTGACACACATATCTTCACATGTATTCACATCCAAAATAATCTAGGTTTTATATATATTCGAAAGATAAAATTCAAATTTGTTGCTATCCATAAAAGGATAAAAATAAATAAATAAATAAATATAATTAACTCCGATCGATGATGCTGAGTCCTAAGTTCCATTAACTGCTCGCCAAAGAATTTGGTGCTCGCATGATTTTGGTATTAAAATAATCCTTAGCCATGTAGTATCAAAAACAGCTATAGCCTTAATATTTCGACACAAAATTAATTATCCTAAATATGTGTAAATAAAATTGTTTTGTATGTGCACGTGAGTCTTTTAAAAAATTTGAATATTTTTGTGTAAAGTGTGCTGCATCGATGTAGCAGGGAAATAAATTACCTTTTTACAAGCATCTGCATATTAGTCCAGCATATAATTGGTAAAATTTCGTTGTTGCTGTTCATAATACACACGAAAAATCACATACAATTCACGTGATCGTGACGTACCGGATCGTATCCATTCCATCAGCTTACTGAATAGCATATTTATTATTATTAATTATTAATTATATATTATTATTAATTATTTTATATAAATGATCGTTCGGACCCTTTTATTTTTATTTCTGTTTTTATTTTAATTTTAATGTCTTACACTGAGGATGAGCTGATCAAGATCGAAACGTATGTATTATAACTGTTGTATATGTATGTATATAACTTTTTATAAACATTGATTAATTATAATTATATTATATTTAGCACCTATCAATTAGTGTTGACTCGTAGACTTTCTTTTATGAAATTTTAATTTTGAATAGCATTCATATTATGTCTTTCAGACAATATCTGTGTTATTGAAAAAAGACCACTTTTTTCAGAATTCACTATACACAATTATATAAAAATGTATTTCCCACGTCTTTAATTTATCAGACTCTTTTAAGTTTTCTTGTAATACTTGCATCAACGTAAACACAAGCTGTCTCGTCTAATATGTATAACATTCTGTACACATCCAATTGATAATTTCACCAATAATGCACGAAAATGGATTTAAACCAATATTATAAATAATATTCTTAAAAAAGAATCCAATTTTATAATTTTCAAAGCTTTTATTGGATCCTTATCAAAATAACTTTTCTGCAACGGTTTTTTTTTTTTTTTGACAATTTGTAAAACATTTACATTAAATTAATGTGGAAGTTCAATATCATCATGATTTTGCATTAATTTTTCTATTATTTCGACTTGATACTTCATTACACTTTTTTTTTTGCAACTCATTTGTAGCAACTTCTCTAATTCTTAAATATCGTTTACACAACTTCCTTCCTTTTCTTCTTCAATAAACTTACATTTTATTTCAATAATTAGTAAGCTCATTCGTATTATTAATTTTACATTTTATAAATGAACCATATATGCATGAACCACGCGTATCCAGATTCTTTATTGCTGATTAATTTGTATCGTTTACAATTAAATCCACATGGCAGTTTTGTACTTTTCCAAATTTTCTCGATAATACATGCTGCTGTGTACCAGGTGTAATATTATTTATTGACGCGTTGAAGGAATCGGTTGGAGGTCGGTTTTTCTCTCATATATTATATGTTTTATAAATTATCATGGCATTAAAATCAGCCTTTGTCATGTAAAAGTATAAATGTTAGTACATCACCACATTAACATTATTTACAAACGTATCAGAATCATGAAATTTACTGTTGATTCAATTATTGATTTAATACTACTATATCAATGCTCGGTACAGAAATACGATATTCGTTATCTGTTGGCTAATAAGGAGAGACAAAAGGATAGTCAGTTATCTTTTATGTTTTATCTTTTTATTTACTGCATAAAACAAATGTATATAAAAAAATATATAAATAGGGTTGATTGATTATTTAATTCTTTTGCAATTCTAATCCCATATCGAATTTCGAAATAATTTTCTCACCATCCACTATCAAGCGATCTTTATAAATCATTAATATATCGATGAGAATGTTTATCTATTTTTACTGATCTTCCACATACAGACATGATGATAATCCAACGTATTAATCCTTTGGCATAATTTATCCCGCAATCGTACGAGGAGCAATAATTATTAATAAATTCTCTTACGAAAAATCACGTACGAAATAATCGGGAACAAATAACCACGAATGAAAAAAAAAGAATACTCGCATTATACACTCGCATCAAAACACGGAGAACGCGATGTTATTTTGATTGTGATCGAGCAATAACTGGCTCAAAAAAACATAACATCCAGGCAGGGAAGGGTAGAGAAAGACTATTTGGAGACAGTGCGACATGTAAACAATCGCAATGAAAAGGTACACACAAGAAACTTTATTTCGAAATGAATCGTGCTTTGAAAAGTGCCGCATGAGAATTCAATTCAAATTCGGATCTATATATATTTCGATAGTACGATAATTTTAGTATCATGATTTTGCAAAGAATCTTTGCACGATCAGGAAACGAACTTTAGAGTATTCTTTCTCGCGACGTTATTTTCAATGACTTTCAGTGAGCACTAAATTCAGATATGTATATATTTTGATACTACGATGTCTAAGGATTAGGATTTTAATACCAAAATCATCATGCGAGCACCAAATTTTTTGTTCAGCATCATCGGTCAGAGTAAGTTATATTTATTTATTTATTTTTATTCTTTTATGGGTAGTAACAAATTTGAATCTTTCGAATATGCGTAAATTCTATGTCATTTTAGATGTGAATACACATAAAGATATCTTGTAAAGACATCTTTTAGTGTTGTTGAAAAGATATCTTGTGATCTTTCTATTGTTATTTTCGCAAAGCAAAAGGTCGACTAAACATCTTTTCGTATTGCCGAGAAAACAAACACATGAAAAAGACATCTTTCCGTATCTTTTCGTATTGCCGAGAAAACAAACACATGAAAAAGACATCTTTCCGTTATTTTAATATTCTTTATCACTCATTCGCGAACAGTACGCGAAATCATCTAGACAGACGTAGTGGAATTCAGTTTTTTGTATTTGAAAATCATAGGATAGAATAAAAGATGCAGGAGAAATTTTACTTGTACTTCTAATGAACACTAATAAAATAAAAAATTATACAAAATTAAAAAGCGTATACCACTAGCGCAAGATTTGGCAAAATTAAATTTTATTCTTAAAGAATATATATAATATAAACGTATATATAATATAATATAAACGTTTCGATCAGGTCTTCTTCAGTACAAATAAAGCAATCTAAGATAGAAAAAGAAATAATAAAAATAAAATAAAAATAATTGTTTACAAAAAAGTCGCGCCGTCATAGATGTTAAACATTTATTTATACATGTTTTTTTAAAAAATAGATTCTTATTTTTAAATTCATGTTTTGCCTTAACAGTTTTCTGAAACGTTTAAGTAAAAAATAAAATAGATTCTTATCCCGAAATGTATTCTAATAAATTCAAAAAAAGGTACCATAAGACGCATGTTAATGTCCGCGTTAATATAAAATTTAAGTGGTTATTTTAAAAATTATACAAATAAATTTATCATCAATAACGAGCGTTGTAATCAACAAACTTTATGTTACATTTTATGTTAATTTTAACCGTTTATGTATGACTGCGCGACTTTTTCGTAAACAATTTTATTTTATTTTTATTGTTTATTTTTTTTATCTTAGGTTGCTTGTTTGTGTACTGGAGAAGACCTGATCTAGGCCTTCGAAACGTTTATATTATATATATTCTTTCAGAATAAAATTTAATTTGGCTACTAAGATCCTGCGCTAGTGGTGCTCTTTAATTTTGTATAATTTTTAATTAATAACCACTTAAATTTTATACTAATAAAATAATTTTTCACAATCGAGTTTTCAAAGGGGACTATGATGAAAAATAATGGTTCTTTTACATAGAACACGGCAAACATTGCAGAAGATGGGACGTATATTGTTAGTCATGCAATTTCATTTCGTTTTGTGTAAAAATTAATTTAGGAATTCGATGTTATTAAATGTTACATGTATCAAAATATAAAAATTAAAAGAAGTATTAAAGACGATTAAAAGATATCTAAAGAAAGTCATCCTTTAGTTATCATATGGATAAGACTATAAGACTAGCAGTTCTACATCTGTCGTCTTTTAGTCATCTTTTTTTTTTTTTCGTCGACTATATTCTTTCACTAAAAGATATCTTTATAACAATTTAGTCGTCTTTTAATCATTTTTTAGATGACTTTGTGCTCTCTGGGGACTTTTTCTTTTCCTGCTAAACAGTTCGAGCACTCGGAATAGTACTGAATTAATAACACATAAAAAGTACTAAATTTTTTTTCTCTTCCAAGCTTAATTTTTGATGGTAGGGTGGTCTAGCTTAATAGACATTATTTCTCTAAAAGAAGCATCTATATAGTATAACACAGTAATGACAAAAATCGATTTTTTTCCTTCCATGAAAAAATCAAAGAGATTCTGAAAGTAGATTTAAAAAAAATACCCGAAGCGTTTCTCAATGATCTTGGTGAAAGCGTTCACTACTGAATTCACCTAAATTTGGTGGAAAAAAATCCAAATGATTGATGAAGAAAGTGTATTTTGAGCGACATGTTAACTTTTATTGCATGAAAAGCCGAAATCATTTCAGCAACAATTTTTTTTTTGCTAATTGTCGGCTTATTTATTGCCCAGAAAATTTTCGATGACAAGATGTCGAAGTAAGTCAGTACCGGAACATGAGTATTTCCTAACATCTACTTTCAGAATACTCTCTTAGAATTTTTCATGGGAGAAAACCTGTGCTGTACAGTATTACAAAAAGACATTTGATGATACTTAAAAAAACGTTAATGACTTGATCTGGTACGCTCTCAGACACGGATATTTCTTTTTTACATCTACTTTCAGAATCTCTGATTTTTTCACGGGAGAGAATGTGTGTTGTAATAAGTCATGAATTCAATACTATTACAATTCAGATATTCATATCGATAAACGAAATAATTGGTAATGTTTA
Source organism: Atta cephalotes (assembly GCF_000143395.1). Classification (NCBI taxonomy): domain Eukaryota; kingdom Metazoa; phylum Arthropoda; class Insecta; order Hymenoptera; family Formicidae; genus Atta; species Atta cephalotes. The sequence continues at coordinate 2,186,538 of NW_012130091.1, forward strand.
CATATCTCAGTTTTCTGAATCCAGATTTATTTAATAGCAACATAAACTAATCCAGCATCGTCCTTATTCTTCGCTGGGTCATAGTAGCGGCCTGACTTATCGACGTTTATTTTTTTACTTAAATACTGTAAGAAATTTATTAGATATAGGCTGATATTCATAGTCGAATCTTAAGTAATGTCTTAAGACGCTAATACCTTCCGATTGATTTGTGACTTCTTAAGATTGTACTTAAGACGGTCTTGAATATAAGATCTGACTATGAATACCGGCCATAGATATAACAGAGATACTAACAGCGTCAGGGCTGTGTGGCAGAACGAAAGTTTATCAACTCGGAGAGATCAGGTCTAAATCGAGACGAGAAGCTGATATTTTTCTCTGTTGTCGTCATTGTTCACAATACTATCAACTTTAAACTGCAAGAGACAAGAATCATTTATTTCCTTCTCATAGAAATCTAAGAATTTTTTTCAGAATTTTTTACTGCATTTTCTTATTTTCGATAAGTCGGACCACTACTACTGATCCAGCGAATTAATGCACTGTACATAAGAATGGATATAGTCCTTCAATTCAATAATTATTAATAATATTAAAGATAACGGTAGAAATTAACATCATCAACAGAAAACTTTGTGCAGCTAAACAAGTAAGTCGTAAGCTATTGCCCTCTTATGGCAAGTATCGCAGTTAAAATACGAAACTCAATGGTAATTCCAAGGGTAACTTTAAAATAAATTAATTTCAAAGAACAAATATGTGGACATAAAACGACTAAAAAACATTTTAAAGAGATCTTTAAGACGTTTAATAATATGATGTCTAAAAGATGTCTTAATACGTTTACGATTTCTGAGACATCTTCGCATTTTGAACATATTGTTCTAACTTTACAAAAAATAACGTATCGTGCAACGGTATATATATCGAAATATTAAACTGTAAAATTATATATGATATTATTGCGACTGTCGTATGTAGAGAGGTCCTCCAATACCGACGGAGGATAATCGCTGAGGCGCATCTGCCACGTGCCTCCTATCAGTTCATCCAGAGAGAAGTAATAATAATAATAATACCAAAGAGTAAATACGTGAACACATTCAGTAATCGTCGACGTAAGCGGTAGGGATGTGAAACGGAGTGAGATAGAATGTATACAAGCAAACGTGGGGAGCACGTGGCGTGGCGTGCGTATCGTTCTCGGTCCATGACCTACGCCACTGTATTATAATCTACGAGTAGAATTTATTGCATCGTACAACGTGAACGTCGCACTCTCGTTCTCTCTTCGTACTTTGTAGGATAGAGAGGAAAAGAGGGGGGGAAAGCGAGAGAGTAACAGAAACAGACGAGGAGGAAAAATACGTTGCGAACGTTGCGCGTCACAACGCGTGTCCCAGTGATCGCGTTTAAACAGTTTCCTCCCACTCTCCCTCCCTCTCTCTCTCTCTCTCGATTCTTCCATCACTCATTTTTCTCTCTATTCCTCTTAGCTCTCCAACTTTTTATCTATGACAAATTAAGCGAAGAACAATCTCACGGGAAAATTCATAGAATGGAGGCGTCGAAACGCACGGACGTTTCTCATGTCGTCGTCTTTCGTTCTTCGCGGAACTCGTCGCGTCTTGGAACGTTGTAGGGAAAGGACACTTTTTTTTTGCAGATGCGTAGTAGAGAAGCCTGGACTACGACGACGATGGTGACGACGAGGGTAGAGAGATGGTCAGTGGGTGGCGGTGACGGCAACGGCGGTATCCCTCGACCCTTTCGCCCACTTCCGCCCCCTCTGACCACCCGACCCAACCCATACCGAAGCAACCTACCTACCTCCCTTCCGCCTCCTCCCCTCGTCGCCGTCGTTGCCCTCGGCCGTCTCTCTCCGCGCCTCGCCTCACCTCGCTTCGCCTCGCCGCGCCGCGTCGTCATTCCGTCCTCCCCTTGTACCCCCCCTCCCCCCTCCTCCTCCCTTCCCCCCGTCAACCCGAGCCAAGCCGCGCCGCGCCGCGCCGCGCGTCACCCTCATTCCGCGCGACCCCTTCGACCGGCATCCACGTGGGACGCAAGACGAGGGTGTGAGGTAGCAGACAACGCGGAGATACCACCGCGCCGCGGCAGCTGGCACAGTGTTTCTCAACCACGAACTTTACGCGAGAAACCCGCACTCTCCGCATGTATTAATTCGTTCACGCCGTATGAGCGGTAATTTACAACTCTCGGACTAAGCTGGATGCACGCTCTCTCGCGTTCGCGCATACGTAGTACGTACGGACGTATTACGAAATATACCGGAGCGCGCAGCGAGATGATAAATAGACCACGCGGGGATTTAACAGCCACTTGGGTGAAAATTACGAGCGCGCCGGTATTTTGAGATTTTCTGCTTTTCTTCTTGCTTCTCTTTTCCCGTCATGCACAGTTAACCGTCGTTTCTCTCATCCATCGTCGCGTACGTCGAAATTTCGCTTTCGACCGTGAAACGACCGTCTTCTTCACGGTAAAAAGTTACATCGACAATTTTGCAAAGTATTATAATTTATTACTTTTTCTCCAAAGTTCCCATCCTCCTCGTCGATTCGCGTTGACCCATTTCATCGTGTTCGTGATTTTTAACTCGATCCGAGTGACGCGAAACCATGCGCGGCAAAATGGCGCGCAGTAACGAAGGCGCGAGGTTGTTAAGCGCGACGAAATCGTGCTTTAAAGCGGATAGATTCAAATGGGAACGAAACACGCGCAGTCGTCGAGGCAAATCGTAAAAGATAGACGTCCGAGGGTTACATGCCGTCGCGATCCATCGTCTAAAAATATATCGCTCTCTCATCGACGTATCTCGTTGCCGACATTATGCGTCGCGCAATTCGCTCGCGATTCGTCTGCGACGAAGAGAACGAGACAGAGATAGAGAGAGAGAGAGAGAGAGAGAGAGAAATAAAAAGAAAATGAGAGAGTCTCCTCACGCGGATCGCGGATCTCCGGATTTATACACGGTACAACGTCGTTACATGAACGTCGCGCTCAGAGGGAACGAGCGAACCGGGCGATGATCAAAGTAGGACGCTCGAAAGCACGGATCGAAGCGCTGATTAGTCGAGGCTTCGAGCGAGGTGCTGCGAGATAGCGCTTTTCGGAGCGCCTCGATGTCGTGCCGCCGGTGCCGCGCGGCGTATCGAGGACGTTATCCGTGGACCCGAGCGTCTGTGTATATACGCGCGTGTGCATGTGTCGAGGGTTTGCGCGCGCGCAAACCCTCATATACGTGCTCGTGTGCCTGTGTACGAGCTCGCGAGGGAAGATGGAACGGCGGAGCGAGCGACCGAGGGAGAAGCACGGTCGGTGACGAAGGGGAGGAGAGTTCGCTCTCGCGAGTACGAGAGGGCGACAGGGAAAGAGAGAGACAGAGAGAGAGAGCAACCAACCAATGCAAGGGACAGAGAGAGAGTGAGAGAGAGGGTCGGGACGAGGGCCTAAATCAGGGGCGATCGCGCTGAGCGACGTCGCTATCTCTGAATATGCGAACCACTATTTGGCGTCCGCGGCGCGCACGTACCTAGAGAGAGAGATAGAGAGAGATAGATAGATAGATGAAGGAGAGAGAGAGAGAGAGAGAGAGTACCCCGTATTACTAGATACTAGATAGTACCTAGCCTCTGCCCGTAGCCTATGTACTACCTCACCCGTCCCCGTAGAGACGCGCGTGTAAGTGCGCGAGGTGGAAAACGCCTTGCACACACGCGCACATATACACACATACATACGTACATACGTATATATACTCACACACATACACATACAGGCAGACACACATATATGGCTATGTACGCGTGCATGTGTGCTTACACCTACGCGGTTACATGCCCTGCGAACCGTGCACATGAGAGCCAACGGCGAGAGCATCGAACATGCTGGCATCCCTTCGCTCTCTGTGTACGCGGTGTGCGGAAAACTGCAGAATAAAGTCGAACCCTCTCGCGATCGCAGGAGACGACAACGCGTTCGACTATATCGTCGTCGTTCTCGTCGTCGTCATCGTCGTCGTCGTCGTCGTCGTCGTCGAGGCGCGCGGTTTTATCGCGCGGCATCATTACGTGCACGCCGTACCAACTCGAGAGGATGTACTATATATACGAAGGGGACGTTCGTTAAAGGCGAATATCGAAAAATGAGGGCTGCCGTTACGTCAAAGACGCACGAGCGGGCTCGTCGAAGCCCTGAAGATTATTTGGCTTCGCGTCCGTTCTTCGACGCTACGTTCTCTTTTTTCGTACCTTTGAAAACGAGATACACGTTGAAGGAACGCTCATTAAGGTAGAATATTGAAAAATAAGCACCCTTAGGTGGACCATTAGACTACCTTATCTACGTATCTTTGAAGAAACGCTGCCGTTCATGTATTTTTCAGATATACGTGATATATTTCTGCATACAAATATTAAATAGAAACGAGGTTATTGAAAATAAAAAAAAATCGTGTGCTATTTCGAGATCGAGTACGCCTAGCATAATCGCGATCGGAATTATGTGACGTCGCGGATCTCGACCGCGAATATCGTGTGGAAGTCGTTTACAATATTTTCTCGATAAACACCTTTCTCGACAAACGATCGGCGCGGTGATTTCGCGCCATTAATCGGGATTTCCACCTAATTTGAACCTCGTAAGCGCGTTCGCGCGGCGTCTTCTTCAGTCCCTTGTCGCGCGGTTGACGACGACGAAGGTATTAAACGTGTCTATTTTTGCACGCCGCATTCGCGACAAAGCGCGACGAAGCGAGGCGAGCCTCGGCTCTTTCGCACGTCGGCATCGGCGTCCGCGGCGCGCGAACGACGCAATGACGTCAGCATTTGCGCGCGATGACGCGCCGCGAGGGACGCGTGGGCGAGAGAGAGGTGCCATCGGCAGAAATGTTATATTCGACGGTATTTAACGCGGCCGGTGTCGCCGGCGTTAAACGTTGCCATGCACGTCATAATTGCTCCCGGTATGCGTTTCCGCCCCCCCGCATCGTCGCCACCGCCGTCGTCGTCGCCGTCGTCGCCGCCGCCGCCGCCGCCGCCGCGTGGGCGGTCGCCCGACGAGTTTGAAACTTTGTCGTGTAACTGAACGGATTATAACGCGTTGATTGTGCGCGGGAAGAGAGCTCGGAACTTTATAAACACTACGTCCGCGAAAATGCAAGACAAGTTGCCAGATTGCCTTAAAGTTGATCTACAAGATCGATTCTCGAATCGAGGCTTCCGTGTCTCTCTTTAAGTCTGCATGCAAAGTAAAATTAGAAGTAAAAAAAAACGAGAGAAACGTTAAGTATATCTATATATAGCAATCGCCAAAGTGCCTTTCGCGGGGTCTCGGAATTACCGGATACCAACTTCCTGCGCGCTCGAGCAACCCTTTCAGCGATTCGCCCTCGCGCTGCGAGCATAAATTGACTTATTAACGATTCCGGGGGTACTCGGGAGAGAAAGGAAAAAAAAAGCTGCTATGTCACGTGAGATCGAGGAGATCCCGAAAATTTACCGCCTGCGAAATATAGATACCGGTCGCCGATCGTGTTACGTATAGCGGTAACGTATATGTACGCGGTGCGCGATCGAGGCTCACTGTACTCTCTAACGAGCGGTACACGTGTTCTGACGTCTGCGCTATAAAATACGTACGGGCACGCGCTTACGGGACTCATATGTGTGTGCGCCAATACAATCATATGAGACACGCGAGCGAGTGAGTGAATGCGAGTGCGAGCCGGTCGGTCGACCGACCGACCGACCGGCCGGCCGGCCGGCCGGCTCGTTGGAAGCTCTAGAGCCGGTTTTCAATGAGCGAGCGGGCCGGAAGAAGAGGGAGAAACGGCGTAATACCGAGAGAAAGAGAACGCGGAAGGGGATGGAAGAGTAGGAGGAAGAGGAGGAAGCGAGGGTGGGTGAGGGCGGATGCGCGGGAGAACAAGAACGAGAGAGAGAGAGAGAGGAGGGAGGAGGGAGGAACATAAACCCTTATCGAAATCGTGATTCACCCCACATTCTCCGGAGACCCCCTAACCTATTAACATCCATATCACAATAACAGATACACGTGTACGCCGCCGCTGTATTCCCACACCGTCTCTCGTCTTCGTCTCGCTCTCTCCGTCCGCTTTTGCATCGCTCGCATCCGTAATTGCTCGCGGCGCGGCGTATCGCGAAAAAAAATGAGGATGAGATAAAGAGCGAAAGAGACAAAGGCGAACGAAAAAGAGAGGGAAAAGTGGCCATTATGTGCCGCGGGATTTCGGGATTAAAATGAATTTTCGATCGTACGCTTTCGTCTCCGCTTCGATCTCTCTTTTTCCCCATCATGCGCGATTCTCGCGCATATGCATGAAAACGCCGTCATTCAATACCGGAAATTCAATTGCAATTATTACTATTCGTTTCGGCAAGTAAAAGATTTCTAAAAGATCTATTAATTTAATTAGAATTACCTCTTTATGGAAACTGTGAATGAAAACATTGATATCTTAAATGTTCTCTTATTATCTCGGAGAGAGAAAGAATAGTTTTTTAATTAAAGTATAAGTTTAAAAATTTATTTGTCATTTTTATTTAATACTTTCTAAAAATTTACAGATCTGAAAATTTTGTTGGACTATTAAAATAATTACGTAGGACGCTCAGACTGATTGCTAGAATGTCAAAATTTTTTATTTTTCCTCATCATCGAGATTCCTATGTAATTATTTTAATGATTCAATAAAATTATTTTCACATAATTATTTTCTGCCTATTTAGATATATTGGGTTGTCCCAATATAGGGAAAGTTCGTGCCGATGTTGAAGGAAAATTTAAACGCAAAAAATTTAAATTTTTGTACACATTTATTAAATTATATATGTGTTAGTCGGCACGAACTTTCCGGACAACCGAATAGATATAGTTAAATTTTTAAATATTTCAGCCAAATTATTGTATATATATATTTCAAATTGATATTTTAAAAATCAGTTCTTTAAACATTGCGAATATAGATGTGTGATGAGAAATAGTATGATTATTGAGGAAATAATACTTTATAATTTCTTTGAGTGAAAAAGTATTTCGAAAGTTTGATAAATCTTTTTGCTTGACAAAGTGATATATGGTTAAGATCATCATTTTAGACTATTTTCTATTTAGATTTCCAAAGACTTTTTGTTTTCTTATTTTTCCTTTCATCATTTTTCACGAAATTTTTTTTGTATTATTATTCTTGTATTTTGTTCAATATAAGAAATGCACTACCCAACAAAAAATATACAAAAAAAATATACAAAAATGAAAGAAAGTTTTTCCACAGTTTTTTAAGTACTGAATACGAATTGCTATATCGTTATAATTTTGAAAAGTTTGCGATTAAAGTTGTAAAAAGGACTGTTTAATATATTTTAGCATAATTGTGATATTTGATATGTTGGAGCAATTTGGTAAATGACATTATATTTAGCGCTGAAAAATTTGTGGGAAACAATTATTCTTATTGTGTTCGAAAAAGATAATTTTTTATTGAACAGTGCAATGTTTTTCTAATCAAATATTTTTTTTTTATACAAATACAATTTTCGAGTGCAACTAATTTAATTTGATTTATTATCAAATATTTATATAATTTTAATGAAAATCTTGAATAGATAATTAAAAAGTTAATCAGTAAAAGTATTAATTTTCACAATGTTTAATTTAGTAAAAATTACGTGGGATAAAAGATTCAAATATCGGATTAACATGAGAATAACAGAGAATTTAAAACTTGATCAAAATCACTAGCTTGATAATTCTCTCGTTACTAAAATATTCTGAATGGTTTTTATTTCTTTCGCAATAATGTCAATTTCAATCATTTCTTAACGATAATCTTGATGTTAAGAGTAAAGAGTTGGATATCGCATGAATTTCGATCGATTTCACAAGATTCTATGAATAAAACATGAATTATATTTGAATCAATTATTATTATATGAATTACGTATGAATATATGAAATCTATCAGATCTTTGCGAAAGTAATATTACGGTGGACAGTTTTTTTTTGCAAATACATTAATTATCTCTTTTAATGTATACTCTCCATTGACGTTACATGTAATTTTGCAAATGCATTCGGTTGTGTATATGTGTGTATAAAAAAGATGTACACGAATGAGATACGTTCAGTCACGTCACATGATAATGATCAACTAATAATTCACGATCGTTATTACATGAAATATATATTAAAGCTGTTGATTTCAATTAATCTTGGATGAAAATATTCGTATAAAGAACAAATGATTCGACGTAGGTCGGTATCTTTAGCATTTACGAAGTTGAAGATTCAAGATTAAATCGCGATAGGAGGAGTGGTGGATTCGCGTTGTTGCGATCGCGGGAGGAAAGGAAGGAGGCGCGTTTGCTCGCCCCGTTCGCGTTTATTCAAGCGGAGAAATGGAAGCTGGTTTTCGGACGGACACCCAGTGCATCGAGATAGATAGGTAGATAGACGTCCGGATAGATGCATGCCATGGCAGGCAGGCAGTCGGTGTGTAAGGGATGCCAAGGGGGTGTGTAGGGAGCGCGAAGAGAGGATGGGTCGCGGCGAGATTCGAAGCGTAGGAGGATGAGAGGGTGGAAGTGGGTGAGCGCGAACGCGAACGACGGCGGTGTCGAGGGGATACCGGGGAAGGAGGGGTGACGTGAAAGAGGGTGGGTGGGTGGCGCGGGTTCTCTCGCTGATTACGTCGCAGGATGGTCAGGAGAGAGAAACCCCGGAGAGGATGCTGTGCTATGCCGCCGGTCGGATGGTCGGTGGTGTGGAGAGCGCGGAGAAGGCCGGTTCTCGCCGTTGCCTGGTGGATAGAGGCGAATATATCCGCAATGTCCTACCGTCGCCGACCCTACGCTCTCTCGCCAAGCTCTATCTCTCTCTCGTCGTCGTCCTCGTCGTCGTCGTCGTCGTCGTCGTCGTCGTCGTAGTAGTCGTCGTCGTCGTCGTCGTCGTCGTCGTCGTCGTCGTCGTCGTCGTCGTTGCGAGTCCTCCACTTGCCACCCTCCTCCCATTACCCACCGCCTTCCGACCATCGCGGTCTCTGGCCTTCCTCCGCGCGCGATCTCGCTCCCGAATACTCTCTGTCTCTCACATCGTCCGTCTCTCTCGCCGTCGGTGACTCGCGTGTATCTCTCCTCTTCTATTCAACGAGAAAGCTTCCAGGGTAGCGAGGCTCTAAGCTAAACTAAGCCACGTCAGGATAGGATAGTGTCGGGAGGATAGGATAGGATAGGATGCTTGGTTGGATAGTAGTGCCCATCTACTTCATCGCGCACACAACAACCAGCGGGACGGCGACGAGGAGAATGACGACGACGACGACGACGACGACGTCGGCAACGGCGACGACCCCTTGTGCACAAGCATCCACTATCCTCTCCCTTCTAATTCTCCATCTTCCTTTCTCTCAGCCTCGACCAGTCTCGCGATCCTCGTCATCCCTCCGCCCTTTCTCGCTCAAGCGTCCCTCGCGCGCCATCGCGCGTTCTCCCGCGTTCTCCCGCTTCTTCCACCCTCTCGCTCGATCCGCTCGCTCTGCACGATCTGCCTGCCTTTCTCCGTCAGCAACACCACCCACGGACCCCCCGGGGGGTTAGTTAGGGGTAGTATATTGACGGCCGGCGTCGCGAGGACGCCTATACTTAGCGTGCCGGCGAACCGACGCGTTTCCAGCAAGGTGTCCCTCCACCCCCTCCTCCGCCGCCGCCGGCTCTCTTCGTCCGGCCACCCTCGGGTCACCCTTCACAACCACCTTCACCGCCACCCTCTCTGGCCACCCTATTCTACCACTCTCTGCCTCACACTCTCCATGTCCTCCGTCACACGGCCGTGGCGGCTTCCCCCTCATCGTTCGCGACCCCTCGTCCACCTTCTATCCCTCGAACACCAACATCTACCCCATTCCGAAGCTTCTTCCACCTCGATCCAGCCGATCGAGGTATTGAGAAAGCCAGCCTCGTCGTCTCCTTTCCCGCGAGAACCGAGAGGCAACCAGGTCCAAAATTACCGGCGGCAATATAGGGAGATTGGAGAGGGAGGTAGACGAGTTTCTTACGACGTTGAGCCAGGTTGCGACGTTGGGCATCGAAATCGATGCCTTCGGGCACCGAGAGAGCTTCGTGACGCACCTGATACGCGAGAACAGGGGACGAGAGAGAGAGACGGCTAACGGGAGAGAGGAAGAAGGAGAGAGCGCGAGGAGTCGATTAGGGAGCAACCGAGCGAAATTATGTATACGCCGAAGATGATGACGACGGTGCACGCGATGGGCTCGAGGAAGAAGGCCGAGGGTGGTGTTTCTTTGTCGGGGAGTGCCGATTCGGCGAGATCGCGGATATACCGGGCGGTCGATCCGATCTCAATACCTTGGTTTACGCGATTCGATATTCCGAGTCCGGAGTAAGAAAGACACGCGATCATTTCAACGATACCGACGTAATTTCGACAATTCTCGATCCCTTCGCGGAGATACGATTAAAATTGGTATCACTACACAGTTCCTTCTCTCATTAACATAAATGAGATAAATATCTGTGACGACTCTTCATGTTTTTTTCTTGGAATCTCTCGTCACGGTAACGCAAGCTGTTGCGAATTAATAATATCTTTAAACGAGAATTCGATTCGCTGCAAATCATTTCCGTTAAGGTAATTTTGCAAATTAATCTTTATTCGTTTAATTCAGAGCTTTAATTTTTCTTCTTGTTGCGCGTTATTTTTATGATGCTGTCGCAATGTTCTTCATTAAATTGCGTCAATCACATTAACAACAGCAACGTGTTAAAAGAGCTATTTCGAACGAGAATGATAATTACAGTTATTGTTTCCGTGCGGTATTTGATTAAAGTCTATCTTTTGAAGATTTAAGATCACGAGCAGACTTTATCGCGCAATCTTTGTTTCGTTTTCTTTCGCGTTTATTTTCTTTCTTTTTTCACAAACGGTTAGTGGCTAAATGTAATAAAGACCAGGTAAAGTACTCTTAAGCAGAAATTATCCAGTTAACATCTCGTAACTAAGTTTCACAAGTTTGCACAAATACATAATAATCCGCGAGAACTCTCCGTGAATATCGCGTTAAAGCGGTAGGGTGATTGTAATTGCAAATCTCGAATCACAAAAGAACACGATATGAAATTAATGTTCTCATAAATACTCGTTTAACTGCTCAAAAGACATCATTATAACTTTCTTCCTGTATATATCGCGCATTTTTTTTCTAGAATAAGAAAAAGCGTGCTTTTAGTACACATTGTTAGATCGATATCGCCATGAAAAAGAAAGTTGTGTGTATCGTTATTATTACTGTTTAATAACATGTAATACTTTATTGTGTACATTAACACTTGTACAATATTACATCATTTGTTTTCTCCGATGGCCATGTTTCTATTTTGTTGGTTAATTATATTATAAGAGCAAGATTAACAAGACATTTGTTTCTGTCAAATGAATTTGATCGATAATTGAACGATGATCAATCAAAGGAGCAGGTTGACTAATAGACGCATAAAGTTTCTCTGCATATCGATTTCACTCGCGCAGTACATCGACCGTCAACTCGCTCAGAAGACTCTGGGAGAACTTGAAGACTCTCACTGAAAGGGTTCATGAGGCCGTGCACGTGGATAGCTGAGCCCGGGATTTTACGGGAATAACGTCACCGGGTGGCTCATCTCCCTCCCCTCTCTCTTTCTCTCTCTTTCTCCTGTTAAAGGCGTAGTCGTAGCGAGAGTCGCATGACGTCACGACTGGCCGTTCCGCCCTTATGTACGCCACGTAATCGCTATATATGTATTACACACACGTGTGTGTGTGTGTGTGTGTGTGTGTGTGTGTGTGTGTGTGTGTGTGTAGTAAGT
>NW_012130091.1:2203409-2204620 GCF_000143395.1 Atta cephalotes
TTCTTTCTCTCTCTCTCTCTCTCTCTCTCTCTCGCGCGCGCGCGCGCGCGCGCGCCGTATTTATCTCCGGATACAGCGGCGATCTCATTCCGTGCCGGTCGTCCGCCAACTTTGCGCGTCACGTCGCGAACGCGTCGCGAACAGACGCCGAGTTTGCGGTGGCTCGAATTATCGGGCGGCGAGCGAGTTTGCCGAAATGCAGGGCCGTACGTAGCCACGGCGCCCACTTATTGTTCTTTCTCTCTCTGGCGTGTAATGAGAAGGCAGGCGAACGAAACGAGTGACGCGCGATAACAGCCCGAGAGGATCGTAATTGGCGAGTGTGGAACTGGAACGAACTCGTTTCGCGGCGCACCGATAAGATCCGTTATCGCGCGTTTGGCGCGTTGGGCTGCGAAGAATCGTCCTCGATGTGCCTCTCGCTCGCGTTCGACGAACCGCGACGACCGCGCGACGCAAAAAAGAGAGAGGAGAGGAAAAAAAAACAACTCGGCGCGGCGCGGCGCGGCGGCCCGGTATTACGTTTTGGCTTCAAGGCTGATACAATTCGCGACCGCGCGTTAGAGTTTTGCGCCGCGCCTAGCGCGGGCTTTTCCCTTTCTCTAGTCCGTGACCTCGTTCGTTCCCCCGACGTAAATCCGTCAGGAGATCCGCGATGTCCATGCTTCGTTTGGGGACACCCTTTTCCCTCTATCACGCGTTCTTTCTCTCGCTCGCTCTCGCTCTCTCTCCTTTCGCCGTCCCTCTTTCCGCCCGCGGCCCTCTCACACTACCCGACCCCTGCCAGCCACCCTCGCTCCCACTCCTCTTTCCCATCGTCCTTCTCGCGAGAGTGCGTTCGATCGACCTGAATTTTTTTCCACGCTCGAATCGGGAGCCCTGAGAGCAATTTCTCGACTCGTCGCGGGGTGGTCGTCGCCGAGGAAAACCCCGAGGAAAATCGTCCGATCGATCTACCTTCGGTCTTCAGGTCCGAAACGAACGACGAAGAAGGGTGAACGTGTTCGCAACGAGGAAGACAAAGATAGAGAGAGAGAGAGAGAGAGAGAGAGAGAGAGAGAGAGAGAGAGAGAGAGAGAGAGAGAGAGAGAGAGAGAGAGAGAGAGAGAGAGAGAGAGAGAGAGAGAGAGAGAGACGAGAGAGAGAGAGAGAGAGAGGAGGAGGAGGAGAGAGAGAGAGCAGTAGATAGAGTACGACGTAACGAGTACGAC
>NW_012130091.1:2204640-2208228 GCF_000143395.1 Atta cephalotes
GGTCGACTAGTACGGTACCGTACCGACCGTACGGTCCGGTTCCCGGTCCCCGTTACCTTAGTTACGTACCACCGTAACTACGTCTATATATGTATTATACACACGTGTGTGTGTGTGTGTGTGTGTGTGTGTGTGTGTGTGTGTGTGTGTGTGTAAAGTGCGCTCGTACCTATAAACACGCGTGGAGGTTTACGTCGGCAATTTCGTTGGCACAAAAATTCGCGCGTGTCCCAGATAGACCTTTCGTCGCACGTCGAGGCGGCTCAGGATCGGTCATTATATCGATGTCCCTCGGGGTAATCCCGTTCTAATCATAAATAACACGTGTGCGCAGGCAGAGGGTAGTCGCCGTGGGTTGGGTGGGATATTGCTACGCGGCGGCGCGCGAAAGCGTTATTTTTGTAAAGTCGATGCATTCGCGTCGAGAGGCGAGGTTTCGAAAACACTACGTTGGAGGAAGAGGAAAAAAAACAGTGGGTTCTATTATAAAATACAGTTCTATTTTTTGCATGAATAATTTATTGTAAATTAATAACGAAGCGGTACACAAATATTAAACGGGCGAATATGAATCTTCTCTCCTAAATTCTATAATTTTTTCCTGATTCCCAGATAAAATGTCATGATTTTCCCTTATTCTGTTCTCTTAATAATAATATTTTGAAATCTGATTTGGAACAAATGTTTTCTTGAGGGAGCAATTTAACATAATGATGTAAATTACTATTATTGATGTTGCAGTTGCACTGCTTCCATTTAATTATTAAGTTTGTAATATTCCAAAATTGCGCAGGTGTGAAAATACGCATATTAAACTTCCTTAAAGCCAAAAATTTTAATTTTTCAAAAAAAACTTTCCCTGATTTTTCTGACAGTTTTCAATTTCCCTGACACTTCTGTCATTTTCTAGTTTTGTGGCAACCGTGAATTTTGGAGCAAGCATCAATTTTTAAATTATCGAATTATTAGCGCTGACACGCGGCTACTCGATGTAACGTGCTACTTTAAATATTTATGTAAAATAAATGTCGTATCCCCAATTCATTATTATACTTGCCACTACACTTGCGTTTACACGCGCACGCGCTTTTACACGCGTACATCCTTGCCGAGATATTAGATGGAACGAAATTCGTGTCATTAAAAGCCCAGCGGTTCGCGAGCAGTTCGCCGATGCGTGCACGATTATTATTACCCTCCCGATATTTGTTATCGCCAGGCGCGAGGTTAACGGTGTCATTTTGCCACTGGTTCGAGCGAATCGAGGAATAGTCACGATGCGTGCGCATCATTATCCGTCCGCCGGGTCGTTAGAATTAATGAGCGTCGTCCGTCCGCCTGTTCCGCGATCGGCCAACCGATCGGTTTTTTCCCCTGACGGTTTCACAGTAATTTATTAAACGGCTAATAACGGGCGATAATAGGCGCGAGAGTCGGTAATTCTGATGTAACGTAAGAGGATAGATCAGAGGTCGAAATTAAAACCGACGAAGAGGCGTACCTGCGTAGCGCGGTTTTATCTCACGATATATAGGATAAACTCGGATATTACGGCCATGCGGAAAAGATGGCCACAGACCGTAATTTCTCTGATAATTGCTAAATAATGTAATTTAGTCATTCTCAAAGTTAATCAATATTTACAGTAATTTATGTGCGTACATTATTCGAAATAATAATATTAATGTGAATATTATGTGATTTTTACTTTTGATTGCCTGCAAAGTTTTACAAATATTCACTAAAAGCTGCTACAACGTCGAATAAATTAAACTACCGTAATCAACGTTATATACATAATAAAGATATGTAAATTATAATATAACCTATAATTTGGATTTTCTGTTTCACTATTTGTAAATATTATAATATATTATAATATCAATCTTTCTCTCCGTCGCATTTTGAGAAAGTCGCAATTGTGGCTCATAACCAATTAACACACACACACACACACACACACACATACATATTTATACTAAATATTATAGTAGTTTTATTTATCATTTTACAAAATGTTATATGCATTTTTAATATAAAACATATATAATCGATGTCTCATGGCCATTTTTGTCCTAAAAATCAAGACTAATATATATGTTACAGAATTTTCACAAAATTGAAAAATCAGGAAAAACAGGAAAAGTTGGGAAATTTCGCAAAATTTAATATTCTTAATTTTAAAGAAGTTTGCGTACATCACACCTACGCAGTTTTGAAATACTTAACAATGCGAGCAGTAATTTACATTGCTATGTTAAATTGATCTCTCAACAAAATCATGAAATTCTGTCTGGAAATCAGGAAAACAACACTATAACATTTCGATAATATTAAATTTTTGTCAAGTGTTTTTTTTTCTACAAAATTTTGATAGCTGTTACTTTATTATTACTTTAAAAATAAAAATATATTTGTTGCATTTTAAAAAACTGTAGCTATCTTACTACGCAATTCGCGATAAATCGCGAGAAATCAAACGTCATGTTCAAACATCGAAAATGCGTCATTACGAATACTGAAATTATCGCTGTGTCTTCTCGATCACGCAATAATTCGATATTTTTCCTCTACAATCGCGGACGCGCGTTGCGCGAAATCATTAATACGATATCACTCTATGATTACAACATTATCACGTTCCGCATGGAAATTCTCGCGAATCTCTCACGAATGCTCTGTTGTCATTAGAAATTTCAGAATTATCAATTTCTGATGAAACGATATATAGATATCCGTGCAGTATTTCCGGCGTTAACTTTAATACTCTGCTAAAGATCGAACTAAGTGCAGGTTAAACAGGCCAGGCGACACGTTAAGCCGGTCGATGGCTGTATCATCGAACGTTAAAGACACCATAATCGACGTAACAGCGTCATAAGATAGAACGCGATATTCCCTATCTCCGTATAGTCCGATCCAATTGAATTTCATTCGGCATCGATGCACATTCTCCTTCGTTTCAACCTGCAAGCCGGGTGTGTCCAACTCTTTATTTTGAAGCGTCACGTAAAAGTTGCATCGATTCGTGAGCGCGATGAAATCCACCAAGTTTCAACAGTATCAAACAATATTGATAGCATTCAACGATACTGGTTTACTTTTGTTTCTTGTACCGAACAGAGTTTTAGAAATAACGCTTTGACTTTGAAGTTACATTTATCGATATATTCGAAACAATGCCGAAAAAATATAAACGAACATAGAAATTACAAATAGGATTATCAAAAGGTTATTTTTGTGTAATCGACAATATATATTTTTATACTTTGAAATATATGAATACTCTAATTAACCTTCATTAACTTATAACCACTTTCATCTTTGATTATCATCAACGAGAGATGCTTATTATAATAATCAGATTACAATATTCGAATAAGCAATGATAATGATAATAGTAATATTTTTAGCAAAACATCGATCGTTACTGATACGGCATTCGGATATAAATGAGCAAAGGGTATCGACGACTCATTAAATTTAAGCGGCTCTACGCTCGTGAATAAAAACCGTGCGAAACGAGGCGAGCGAGACGATATCACCTGGTCGCTACTTGCCGGAGCGCTTTTTTCCTCTCTCTCTCTC
>NW_012130091.1:2209243-2220401 GCF_000143395.1 Atta cephalotes
GAGAGAGAGATGGCAAGAGGCAACGGTACTCGAGGGTAGAGAGAGAAAGATCAAGAGAGAGAGAGAGCGAGTCGTGGACTGGATGGGCAAGGGAAAAGAGGGGGAGGGTGAGAGAGGCAAACACAAGTATATGTGCAACGCGAGCTGCATGTATATAACGATGCCGCGTTGGTGTGTGTGTGTGCGTGTTCCGCGGGTGGGCGACCCAGCATTTAAGCGGCGTGCACAAAACACGCCTACACTCTTTGAAATGTTAAGGAATAAAATAGTGATTTGTGTGAAAAGTCTATTCATAGATACGTATTCATAGATACTGCATGTTTTTTTTTTTTTAATTATTAAACTTGTAAATGTTATGTATTTCAGCTTATTACATATATTGTATTCGTAAACAATAATGTGCATATGTACACTTTTGTGAGGTTCAAAATCGCAAATGTGATAATTCTGATGCATAAAAATATTGACTTGCAAGTTGCGAACAAAGTTTGTAAACGTTTCAGAATTTTTTTTTTTTTAATCTCAATTTTTAATATATTATTTTTTTCATTATAATGAGTTTAAATTTATTCATTTAGAAATTAATTTTATCAAGTGTAAAAATTATGATGTATTTTGTAGATCGAAAAGCGTATATTTGTAACAGAGACAAAGAACTCAATGATGCAAGTTTCTATTAAATTTATGTAAAAGATTTATCTATTGAGTTGTTTTCCGTTAAATGAAGTTATGCTGTTAAACTTTATATGTTTAAATTAAATAGAATGGAAGCTTTCTTTAATTTAAAAAGAATGGAAGCTTTTTTTCACAAACAAAAAAAAAAGGAATTTCAATTGAAGCTAAAGTTAATGATTTTTATTAACAAATTCCGGCATTCGTAAACAACTACATATTTAATGCACTAATTTTCCTTTTTAGAAGAAAATGTTTAGCTCTATAAAAGTTAAAAATCACAGTATGTGTACATCCATCGACTTACTATATACGTCCTGTATAAAATTATTAATTAGCAGGAAATATTGAATTATTATTAACAAATCGCAATGACCATGAGAGAAATTCGTTGATTCGTGTGTGAAACGAGCTTAATGTCGGCACGGTGGACAGGATGAGGTACACGTACCACCACACCGAAATCTTACGAGCCTGCCTCTGCTAACTACCTCCTATCTGCCCTGCCCGAGGCCCTGAAAACGTTCTACGTTACGCCTCGCGGGGACCCATTTCGCGCGAGCCTCGGGCACAGGGGCGTCTGTCGATTCCCGAGTGCCTAGTGCTTAATTAAAATTTCCATCTATCTCCTCGTCTCCTCCTCTAATCGTTATGTGTCAACGCAGGTCAAAAGTACACTCGCGGTTATCTCAAATTCGTGAAAAATTCATTGAACCTCATCGCGCGCGCGCATGCGAAAAGTAATTTAAAATTGAGGTCGAATGCGCGTCGCGTTTGAAGTTTATGAATTACATGATTTTCAATACATTTATGTTTTATATGCGAGATTTAGTCTCCGAGTAATCCGTTATAATCGCAACTTAAAATTGCAAATATGAAAAATAAACTGTCGAAGGGCATAAATGAACATTTACTGCAAGTGAATGCAAGAGAAAAGAAGGAACGCATCTATAATAGATTAAATTAGTCATAATGTTATTTACAACTTTAGTTTTGCAACAATTAAATTGCAAATATTAGGTGTGGGAAAAAGTTCGTGGCGTTTTTCCCGTTAGATGGTATTAAAAAAACACGTGGAAAGAACGATATCTAGTTAAATGTTTAGATACTTTAGCAAAATTATTATCTTTTCATGCAGAGATCCTAATTCTGTATACAGATCCGAAAATAATTTTGTTGGATTATTAAAACAATTACGTATAGGAATTTCATGATAAGCGATGCAAAAAGTTTTAATTCTAGCAATCAATTTGAATAAATTTGATTCTACATAATTATTTTGATGGTCCAACAAAATTACTTTCACAGTTGTAAATTTTTAGATACTTCAGCAAAACTTTTCGTGCATTAATATTCTTTCTTTTATTGTATCTTGAAATGATATCTTTGTGATATAAAAAATTATATTTTACAGCATCCCAAAGTTAAAAACTTTTTACGTCTTTTTTAAAGAAATCTAGAAAAATTAACTACATGGATCGACGTGTAAAAATGTTTTATTTGAGCATTAATATCCTAATATCTACAGAGTCGCGAACTCTCACTGGCGTAAAAGTTGAGCGAAAAATCTCGAGGTAAAGTTCGGGAATTCTGAAGAAAAGAAGGCAAGCCGTTACCAAGTTTTACTTTCTTTGGTTATTGCAGAGACGAGTCAATCACCGAGCAAAACGATACGGAGAAAGTAAAAGTGTTTTCATTGATACTTTCAGAATGACCTATTTTGAAAAGCGCTACATAGTGATAAATTTAAATTGCTTTTGTGGCGATGCACTGCTTATGTCAATTATGTTGCATTTATGTTAATTACGTCTGCACGATTAAATGCACTTATCGATAAATATATAATGAACTGTACAATGATAACGTATAATGATAGTGTACTATATTGATAATGTATACTGCAATTAATTTAACGTTTATTACTTCGACGCTCTTTTATCACTATCGTCATTTCTTTTTATCGCGCTGAATTTTTTTAATAGCATCGAGACAGAAAGCGGAAGTACACCTGCAAGTACCGCATTGAGTCGATAAATGATGCTCGAATACAAATCAATACATAATTAATCTATCATATTTTTATTCCTTAAGAAGATACATTCTTCTTCTTTTCTTTTCGTTCTTTTTTCTAAATTTATGTGACAAAGAAAATAATTTGGAAACCAATGGGAAGATTGGTAAAAGTAAATGACAACAAACTTGATGAAAGTTTTTTAATACTGTTAATTACTGTTTCTTAATACTGTTAATACTGTTAATACATTATCGTAAAATAACTTCTCATCAGGATTAACAAATATTAAAGAAGGTGCGGCTTAAATTGAAAATTTTTTTCTGAACTTCCGTAGATATCTTGAAATCTTAAATATATCTGAAAATATCTTATAGGCTAATTTGTTTTACAATTTTGTTCGTTTCTCTCTCTCTCTCTCTCTCTCTTTCTCTCTCTCTTTCTTTCTATAGTATTTATAGTAATTGCATTTAAAAAGTATAAAAAGAATAAGATCATGTAGAGAAAATTAGAATGAAATAACAGAATTTATAAAATGAATCATTACCTTTAAATCATAAATTTTTCTAATTTATAAAAATTTTAATAATCATGCAATTGGTTTACTCTTCTGATGATTTTATGTCTAACCCAATAATATTAGGTGTAGTAAAAAGGAATTCATTATTTTTCCATTCAATTTCATGGAAAAATATTACCTATTCTACGAAAACATGATTTACGAAATTATTTACAGAATTTTAAAGAAAAGAAAATCCATGCCTTTAGTTGTTAGTTAGTTTGCGTACCACTTTCTCTTTCGGAAGCAATTCAATGGATTTGTTACTGAATATTTTAAAATTCACAATAGGAAAACGACAATACAATTTATCTCCTCTAACAAGCAAGAAAAACTTGAAAAAATTAGTAACTGACATAAATTCATTGATAAATGATCAAAATTTTCTCACAATGCC
This sequence comes from Atta cephalotes, assembly GCF_000143395.1. NCBI lineage: Eukaryota > Metazoa > Arthropoda > Insecta > Hymenoptera > Formicidae > Atta > Atta cephalotes. The sequence goes on from NW_012130091.1 coordinate 2,212,883, forward strand.
GTTTTCTGAAATTTTATGGTGGCATTTGTATTTATTTTCCCAAAATTTATAACGATGACCAAAAAGAAAGAATTATATGACATGAAAATTAATTGTTCTTTTAGTGTATTTCTGGTCTTTCCGGTCTATAATATTAGGTTGATACCTATTTCATAAGAAAGTCAACAAAACGCGGATCAACAAAAGTGTTTACACTATTATAAATAATAACATACGTAACGGGGAACATAAATCTTTCTGTAAAAGTTGGAGGAGAGAAAAAGATAATAGTACACATGTTTAAAATACATCTTTTTATGAAAAGCCGCCATGTACCTGAATTTCACTTCCACATAATACCTATACTATTGTCTATAATTGTCAGTCTGTCAGTCCATTTGGTGAACTAGAAACAAGACTTTGAATAAAGATTTTGATTTTTCGAAAAGAAGAACTTTATTGAATTATCTAAAAATTTAACTACGTACAAATCTAAAAATAATTTTGTTCAACTATCAAAATAATTATGTAGGCGCTCAAGTTGGTTGTTAGAATATCAAAATTTTTTGTAACATTGCTCATTATGCTTGAATTTCCTACGCGATTATTTTAATAGTCCAACAAAATTATTTTCAGATCCGTATCTAAATTATATATTTTAGCAAATTTTATACATTTCATTTTTTTTTCGTGTATTATTGGGTTAGGTATAAATCATCAGAAAAGTAACAGAAACCGACTGCATGATTATTAAAAAATCTTTGATTATTAAAAAAAATTTATGATTTAAAGGTAAAGATTCATTTTATAAATTCTGCTATTTCATTCTAATTTTAAAGCCAACAAAATCTTTTATTCTAAAGTAATATTTTATTCAATAAAAATTATGTTTCAATTGTATCATATATCATTTTTTTATTAAATTATTTAATAAGCACTCTAGTTAGGCTTTCGATTTCTTAATGATTTCTCAATGAAAACAATCAAGTCTACGAAGTTATAAGTTAATATCCCTAAATGTGAACCTCTTTTACAAAATTGATGTGGCATTTGGTGTTTACAATTTTGTCTAAAAGTATTTGTCTATAATAATTTTTGTCATATTATTTTTCGTAATATTTCCTTTAACACTTTTCTCGTATTACATCTCTTTGTAATATGAGAAAAATCTGGAGAGATTTCTCGAGTCTTTATATGCACGATGTATTATAATAACTTATTGTCATATTGGCAACTTTGATTATTTAAGATTAAACACCTGAATTAAATGAGAAAAGAAGATGCTGTTAAAATGAGTCGTCAAGTTACTTGAGGAATTAGATTTCAAATTTTCACGCCTTTTTGTTCCTTAAGATTAAGAAAACGTTGATAACGGCCGGGAAGTTCAGGAGTGAAAGCTCGAAATCAAAATTTTTATGACGCCTTTGCGCCGCATTGCCGTCGAGAGAGTTAGTGGAGCTGGATGCTGTAAACAGCAATTTGAGTGGTAGTTATGCGCACGAAATTACGTCGCGCGCCAAGGATGTAAAGCGAAGAATGCGGAACGTGACAGTATTTTAAGAAAATGCATTTCAAGTGTTTCGCGCATTATGCGATGTCTCAAATATATCTGCGAGTACATAAATTGGGTATAATCCTGTTACTTTTTATAATTTACGAGTGGCTACTATCTATAATATATATATATATCTTTTATATACTTATGTCAAGACGCTAAGCCTCTCCTCTTTATGATATCGTTATCATTATAGACTGCGCCTTTGAAACCATTAAACGGCTTCCTGAATTTTATTAAGTTAATTAATAAATTCATTCCCGCCGTAAAATTTTCACGTATCAAAATTGCATTTTAGCTAAGTCTACACGTTTTAGAAAACTATAACTATACTTAACTATTTCTTTCTCTACATTTGATCTTTCGATATTATATTTTATTATTTTGGGATCATATTATGTCTTCTTTTTCGATCCGGGCGATACTTAAACGACAATCCGTAAAGCCAGTGGTTAAACGTCAAATAGCGCCCGATTCATATCACGAAATCGTTTCCGTAAATACGCGAAACAGGAAGCATGGATGTGCGTATGTAAATCCGTTTAACGCTGATCCATCAAAACGTGATGGGACAGAACGGGGCGGGGAAGAAATGTTTTGTCCCCGACCCTGCAGAGGATACGAATAATCGTGTTTCGAATTCGGGTTTCGCAGCGGCGGCAGCCGCTCTCTCCCGCTATTACCATTATTATAAGTTGATGTGACGTGACGTAATGGGAGTTAGAGCCGTATGAATGGGCATAGAGCAACAAGTTGCCACTAAAAACTGGGAGTGAGTTCGTGAGTTGAGTTCTGCTCGTTACACCTCTATATGTAGTTCTTCCTTCCCTATACTATACGCCGCTCTCCGCTGTATACCCCGCTCGGCCTCCCCGTTATAAACCCTCTGGCTTTTAAAGTATTCTTTTTAAAGCGGAACTGTCCTAACACAGATGTCACCGAGTTGTAATATTCCGCACGAGTGGATGCGACGACAAATCTCTGTGTAGCTTTCTTTTTACTTTATCGAACAACTCGTTCTTTTATTCGTTCAACTTCCTTTATCACTGTCCTATTTTTTCTCAGCTATTGTGTTCTACCCTGACTTATTGCAGCTTCAAATGTAAACACAAATTGATACGAATTGACACTACTCTCTCACTGATAAAATGAAGAAGTTATTTAATCTTCTGTATGTATATATATATATATATTTTTGTATTTTTAAATAAAGATACTTTCCCAAAGAAATGAATAAATATAATAAATGAGGTCTTATAGGGATCTTGAATCAATAACACAGGAATTACTGACAAATGTAGATTACCAATTTCTCCAAATTGATATTTTATAGATCACCACCAGATCCATTGACGCAATAAAAGTACGCACAAAAAAACACCGGCCACATTAAATTTTACGAGAATAAATTTTTTACGTATTGATTTAGGAATAAAATTTTATTCATTATATTTATTTATTTCTTTGAGAAAGTATCTTTATTAAAAAAAAAAATAGATAACTTCTTCATGCTATCGATGAGAGTAGTGTCAATTCGGGTCAATTTGTGTTTACATTTGAGGCTGCAATAAAGTCAGACAAGAACAATAGTTGAGAGAAATCGGGAAAAAAATAAAAAAAATCACTTTATTTCAACTCTTATAGCTGTCTTATAGTACCTCGGATTATAATCTTTTAATACGGAAATTCTGTAGGTCGTACGTACCAAATGATATCTCCGGAAACGTATAACATGCACAAACAATCCTGATCTTGCGAAATTGTGATCGAAGGCCTAACAAAAGAAAATCTTCCAAAATTAAAATCGTCTGTATTACCGCGGATTAAATCATCATTTTGTATAACAATTACTTTTTTCCTCTTACAGATTCAAAAATCCTTGTCCAGCGTTAAAGTATACGCATTACGTGTTTGTGAGGTGGATTTTATGCCGAGAACGATAACAAATTTTTCTTAAAATTTTTATTTCGAGATTTTTTATTGTTCTCCGCTAAACTCCATCTCACAGACACTTATTAACGCGTATATTTTAATCCTGAGAAAGAATTTTCGAATCTGTAAAAGAGGAAAAAAGTATACAAAAATTAGGATTAAGTCGATAATATCAAGACGGCTTTAAGATCCCCTTGACAGTTGGGATGTCGATAAAAATTTGAAGGAATAATATGTTTATTAAATAAAGTTAAAGTACCACGTAGTTTTTAAATAACCTGTAAGAAAATGTACATATAGACACAATAATTTAATTTTTAAGCAAAGTAGTGCGATTTAGGCAACTTTATCCTATGTTATATCTTAATCTTTTGTTGTACAATACTTTCGAAATGAAAAACAAAACACTTAACCTGCCATTTTTAATATAATAAATATGAAGAAATTGACAAAACTGAAGAATTCATTTTTTTTCTTAATATCTACTATAATTTATGCTGTGTATATAAAATTGTATTATAATATTATATTATATACACATAATTTGCCTACAAATTAGATAAATCAATTACGAGCAATCTTTTCATTTCATTCGATAACTAATTTTTTCCACACTACTAAATTTATCTGGTTGATGATACATTATATTTACATGACTGAGGATAAGTCAATATAAACATAATATAGACGCTACAAAGACAAACCGTCGGAGAAAGTTATTAGTCATACGATTATATCACGCTTACCAATCTCGCGCTGAATCGCCTGCTGTTTTTCTGAAATAAATTCCGATGACGCTACGCAGTACGAATTGTAGCAAACAACGATAGCGATCGAGCATCCCTGACAGTGACCTTTGTGCATACTCAAGTTATTGTCGATAACAGTTTATGGGGGAGATTCCGATAAGACTGTTTGGCGACGCGATATACGAGAATGCTTTTCCAAAGTGTATTTTAGACGCCAAAATTGTGATAGTATAAAAATTAAAAGTTTTTATTAGTAGTTTTTTTTTTTATGAAAATAAAGCCAATGGCAATCGAGGCGATTTTTCACGTTAGATCTCATGAAATCTAAATCTGTTTTCTGTGGCTGAATTATTGAACACTTTTGGAATTTAAAGTGAGAAAGGTATATGTTTGATATTTGTCGAAAGCGAGAAAGAGTGTTTTAATGCTAGTGCAGGAACTGATAACAGACTAGTAATTCTAGAATTACATCATAAGACTGGTATTACATTTGTTATAAGACAAAGCATTTTAAGTCTATTGATTGGCTGCAAGAAAGAGAAGTTGTCGGATCTTTCTATCCTGTAGCCAATCAATAAACTTAAAATCTTTATCGTACGATAAATGTAATAGTATCCTATATATATAAGTCTGTTGCTTGCATTTTTTGCACTTGGCGTTTTTACTTTTTTTCGTTTCAACGTCCAAATATATATATTTATGTCATTTTAAATACAAAAAATTTTGAGGACTTCAAGCAACGTAAACAGATCTCACAGATCTCAGCAGACGGAATTTCTAGTAATTTATTATAACTGCATCATGCAGCACGCAGAATTTCTAGTAATTTACTAGAAGTCTAACTAACATTCTAGTATGAAAATTATTTGTGGCTTAAGAATAATAAAAATAATAAAGTCATAATTAATTAATAATTTATATCAATCTTTATTTGTATTTATATGTAACTAATAAGATATACATTTAATATTTATAAAAGTCGCATATATAAATTTATCCTCGGATTCATTCTCGCTCTTCATTAATATATTTGTTGAAAATATGTTTAACAAATTACGTATTATCTTATTAATCTTTTCCTTTAAATCAGATTATATCTGTTAGATTTATAAAGCTTCATTTATATAAATCTGAAATATTTTGCATTGTCTGTACTGCAAAAATTTGTTACAAACAGTAGTTAAATCGGCAAAGTTATCAAAATCATTTTACGTAACATTACAATCACATTATGTATTACAAGCGACACAAGCAAGATAAGAGATATCTTAATAATGTGACAATGATATAATTACACGATAATATAGCATAATAATAACAATACATTACGTCCTATACGATTAATTAAATTAAAGTGTATAATGTTTATAATGATAGCACGCGCGCGTAAACGGCTGAAATACTCGGGAAGAACTACGCAAAATTTCGCGATGTTGTTTTACAACACATTCCCGCGTTATCGCGCGATATCTGTACGCGTTACGCTACATCGGATGGGCGGCAACCCGGCGATGCACTTATCCATCGTCAAATTATCGCGGTTCATCCGGATGATGGACCGTTCACCCGGTCGACGTAATCTCGCGCAATTTGTCACGAGGGCGAACTTCGTTCGCGCGGAGCCCACTCGAGTGGCCATCGTCTCGTTCGACGGCGTAAATGCGCACGAAAAACGTACGAATTGCACGGCGATCGAATTCCACGGTGGCTTCTTACAAGGATTCCAACGTCGCCGGACGCTTCCTCGAGATCGGAAGGACGGCCGTTTACATTCCTACGATTCTCGGCGATTACATCGTTGCGACGCGTTGTTCGGTTGCGAATAGAAAAGTAAAGAATTGCCGATTGCAACACAAATGCGACGCGTTGTGACGAGATGCTATCTCGGTTTACTCAGATAATTATCGATTTTAATCTTTAGCAATAATCGCGTTTCTGGAGCAATGTGCGTTGTGTTTCGAAAGTAAAATTTTATTTCGTCTTAACTTTTTCCATTAATAAAAAGTTGGGTGCAGAGCGATATATATATATATACAGAAAGAGAGAAAGAGAGAGAGAATGGAAGATACATATTTAATATTAGAAGTACCAACAAACTCACCTTCTTACTCACCAAAAAAAATATCAAGCGAATAAATTACTATGAAAATGATAAAAAAACCAAATGTTTCAAAATAAAGGTCATAATTAAAAAGTTGAAAATTTCAGAATTCTATTCACAATAAATATGTAATATTCTATAAAAAATAAAAAAACAGTTAATAATGATCGCGCGGTACTTCAGGGTTGCCACAAAACGAAAAATCAGGGAAATGTCAGGAAAATTGAAAACAGTCAAGGAAAACTCAGGGAATTTTTCAAAATTTTCTGGAAAATTAGAATACTTGGCTTTGAAGAAGTCAACTGCGTTTTCCAGTAAGAACACTGTTATGCCAGTTTACATAAAAATTATAAGGTTCCAAAGACGATCTTACTTTCGAAACAAGCAACTTTAATAGTTTAATAACAGATAGATGACATGTAGAACTAGTTAAAAAAATTCATTTAAACTGTTGCCTACATCAATCTCGTTACGCATATATGCTGCTGCTAGTTTCATAATATCTCAAGGCCGATCTTGCGTTACACTTTCAAAGCAAGCAACTGTAAATTTAATATAACCGGCAGAACACAAAACGTTCCAAAAAATTCATTGATGAAAACTGTTACATCAGCTTACTGAATTATGTAGGTAATGATTTAGGTAGGTAGTTTAACAGTAGAACACTTTAATAAGTTTGTTATCAATTTAACAAGAGAGAAGATAATTGGCAGAAAAAATTCATTGGAAACTTTGACGCTAACTTCGATACAAGTTGATCTTGAATTGCACTTTCGAAGCAAGTGGTTCGTATAATGCAACAATATCGAAAGCTCAGTGCAACGGACTCCCGGCCGACATTACCGCTCCAGACTTGACATTGACCTCTTCCCTAGGAAACTGTTCAACTCTGATAGCCGAGACGCGGCGTTGCGAAAGTTAAAGAACAGAGGCTACGGTGAGAAAGAGAGAAGGAAGAGAGAGAGAGAGAGAGAGAGAGAGAGAAGGAGAGCGTCGCGTAGAATTGTAATTGCCGCTAGGGGCTATCGCCGGCGCCGTCATGCGAATTCGCACAATGTAGCAACACGCAATCGTCGACGATTTTTATTTATTTATTTTTTTTTCTTCATACGCGGAACGCGGAACGGCCGATCGCGCGTCGGCGGCGACGAAGAGGAGAACGATGATAGCCGTGGGGCTAAAACGCAGGGAGGAAAGAGAAAC
>NW_012130091.1:2221160-2232094 GCF_000143395.1 Atta cephalotes
GAGAGAGAGAGAGAAGAGCGAACGAATGGACGAGAGAAAGAGAGGGTGCGAAGAGACATACGAGCATAACCGAGGCGATAAAACGCCCACACGTATACCACCTTGGTAACTGTCGCCGGGGCAATTGAATTAATGCCAGCCTACAAATTGAAGCCGGTGTGGGATCTTCGTACCGAGAGGCTCCGTTGCTTCGATAATTGCTGGAAAGTGGCGCGCGCGCTGCGGGAACGATTGCTGCTGGCGCGACTCCGCTCTGCTCGGCTCGGCTCCGCGATGACGATTTCAAAGTAATATCGTGCGTAAACTGCTTGAACGCGCAGTTACGTCGCGAGGCGTTAATTCGTACGATCGTCTACACTTACCCATCACCATGTTGTGATAATGCAGTTGAAGGATATATCTAAATCGAATAGATGAGATGATGAGAAGAAGAGGTTTCATCGTTTTCAGATAAATTAAGAGTTGAGCCTTTTTTATCTCGATAAACGAGATCGGTATTGGATAATAGTTATCGAATATAATAATTACGTTATAATTATATACTGATGAAATTATACATGAATTATAGATGAAATAATTTTACTAATTTCGAAAGATTATAAGAATTATAATTCATATCTTGATATTGAGGAAAAACATTGGCTTGTGGATTAAAAAATTACAATTTTTTATTTATCAATTGCTCGAGATTGTCTTAATTTATACTGTATAATATAGTTTTACAATGTCTGTACATATATAGGTATATATAAATCAGGGTTATCATAAAACTGGAAATCAGGAAAATATCGGAAATATCAGAACATTTGAAAACTTTCGACGACTTAGGGAATTTCACAAAGTTTTCTGGAAATTTAATATTCTTAACTTTGAGGAAGTTCGATATGTCTACATAATAACACCTAGTAGTAGTAGTTTTGAAATACTACTTAACAATTAAATACAAACAGTATCAGCCACATTAATAGTAATTTACATTTCCTACGTTAACTTGCTTTCTCAACCAAATATATATTTAGCAGTTTCGAAATTAAGACTAATAAAATATATAAACAGTCAAAATATCGAAAGGGAAAATGATGAAATTTCGTCTAGAAATTAGGGAAAAGTTATGGAATTTCAGGAGAAAATTTGTGATGTAAACCTGATATAATATCATCTTCAATTCGTAATTACTACTTCAATTCGGCTTTCTATTTTCCTCCAAATAATGGAACCATGTCGCGACGGTGCCTTTTTTATTTAGCGGTGTCGCGACGCTGCGTGCCTTCCCTCGGTGTCGCCGCGACGGTCGGGCGATTCTATACGACATTCTATACGACTCTGCCGTTCGCTTCGGGCGTTTCCACGAGAACAGGCGACACGAGCGTAGGAAAGCCCCGGGCTCGGTCGGCGCCGATCGGCGAAAGGCGTTGCCCCGATCATCCGTCCGTCGCGTTTCCCATGGCCGCGTAAATCGCCGCGCGCCTGGAAACGTTCGCGACGGTGCGACGACCGGGAGGAAGGACGACGCCAAAGCGCGAACGAACAAGGGGAGAGACCCAGCTGGAAACCCGGCGCGGACGAACGAACGAACGAACGAACGAACGGACGGATGGACGGACGGACGGACGGACGGACGGACGGACGGACGTGCTCCCGAACGCCCCTCGACGCGCGACGTTAGGGTGGCTGAAACGAAATCGGCCCTAATGAAACTTTCTCTGTCTCGCTCGCTCTTTTATCCACCCTGCCTAGTCGATAGTTAGGTCCGCCGACTCACTTCGCGCGAAACGTATTATGGTTACCCCTTCTTTGTTTTTTTTTTCCCAGGGTTCGTCCTTCCAAGCTCTAACTTACAGTCGTCCATGTAGAATATAATACACGAGTATTCTGATAATTCGCCGTCAAAGTTAGTTAAAATAGAACAAAAAAAAGAATATATTTACATATGTTTTCACATCATTGGACATTAAATTAGTTACATCAAGGGTGTAAAAAGTTTGGTTATACCAAATTTGTAGAATATTTTGCAAAATTCCCTGACTTTTCCCTCATTTCTCTAACCGTTTTCAGTTAAATTGCATCAATCAAGGACTTGTTTGCCCATATCCAAACAAAAAGTTAGTTGATTCAATCAAATGGGATTTTCAGTGTGTGTTTTATATATATAATATATATATAAAATTTTATTATCTTGCAACTTTTTGCAATCTCTTGGCCTTATCAATATTTTTTGTTTTGCACTCGCGAGCCTGACAATCTGCTAGCATAAAGTAGGACTTTTTGTTAATTAAACAGTTCTCGATTCAACTCGAGCTCGTTTACGAATCTGAAATTCGGGAGCGATAGTAATCGTATTTCAAACAATGCTCCAGCTCTGTGGTTTTATTTTTATTTTGGCAATTAAATCTTTGACCCGAAAAATTTAAAGAAAAAAGATTCGGTCTCGCACTTGTTTCCCTGCAAGGGGGATAGGTAAAGAGAACAATCTCGCGATAACGCCATGCTGCTCGGTGTGTTAAATCTAGCCTTTAATCTGGCGATCTCTCTCTCCGCGAGCGCGATCCGGTAATCTCTCGACGATCAAGCGTTCGCTCGCTGCAGAGGCGTGCGAAACGCTTAAAATCCTCGATGTGTAACGCCTGTTTTTGTACCACGGTGCGCGCCTTCCTGATTCGCGAAGCGACTACGAAACCAAGCGCGACCACGGCGTTTGTATAAACGAAGAAGAAAAAGAAAAAGAAAACGAAGAAGAAGAAGCAAACGGCAGCAAGTGAGGCGCCTCTTCGAAGGCCTTCTCGGCAGTGTAGTCAGTCACGACCGAGTCTTCCGCTCGGTTGGCTCGGTTCTAATTGGTCGCCAACACCCCAGAACCGCGGATCCCCCTTTAATCATGACCGCGATCCGCTATCGATTGAAGTGCCGATCACGCGCCTGTGAGATACAAAAATCTCAATGAGGGAAATTCCACGGCCAACGAACACAACCTTTCTCCACCGATACCGTCGATACGTTGCTCGTTGCAACATTTTTGCCTTCCTCGCTCCTCATCCCGTTGATTCTCGTCTATTTTTAACGCTGCTGGGATAAAGTCAAGTATGAGAAATTTCAATTTAACGTTCTAATCACCCAGATATTTTAATATCTTTACGGAAGATGACATGCAATTAAACTGTTATTAAACAGCGGCGAAAAATCGATTGCGGGCAGCGCGAAAGTTTTTCCCTGCGGAAACGCGGGGACGTAAAGATTGCGCATATTGCGCAGTGTTGTACGCCTCTTCCTTTATCTCACGATGCTCCGAGATGTAGCAGATGCTGTCGCGTGAGATACCGTATTTTCTGCGTTACGTATCACGGATGTTATCACGGCGTACGAGGGAACGAGTCATCGCTTTGATGACACGCGCCTTATCGGGGCCGATAATTTGTATGCCGCGCTTATACGCCGCTACTTCCAAGTTGCACTACGACGGCGAAGTTACGCAGAGCGCGCACGCGACGGTGTTAGACGCGTAGAATGTAATTTAACCGGTAACCCATGGCAATGTGCGTGCGTGCACAGGATATGCGCGCACAGCAGCTAAACGAGATTGCACCACCTGTCGCGCGCCTCCAACTTATTTTCGTACGTTGAAAAATTGCAATATCTTTAATATTTCGCCCACTCTCTACCTCTCTCTTAATTCTCTCTTGTTAATCGATTTGTATTAATTTTACACGAGTCTTATACAACGAACAAGTCCGTGAAACATTTTTCCCACGAAAAATTGCTGTAAAGAATATTTATTGAAAAAGCATGAAAATGAAACTTTAATATTACGCCCACTCTCTATCTCTCTCTTAATTCTCTGTTAATCGATGATTAACAATCGATTTATATTAATTTTACGTGAATCTTATACAACGAACAATAATGTTTCATGCAAAAGCATGAAAATGAAACTTTAATATTTCGCCTATTCTCTATCTCTCTCTCTTAATTCTCTGTTAATCGATGATTAACAATCGATTTATATTAATTTTACATGAATCTTATATAATGAACAATAATGTTTCTGTGAAACATTATTCCCACGAAAAACTCAAAGCTGTAAATACAGAATTATATGTTTTAATGTCTTTATTTAGAATTTTCTATGTAAATAACAGTAACAAATTACTGTAAAGAATATATTCACTAAAAAGTATGAAAATGAAACTTTAATATTTCGCCCACTCTCTATCTCTTTCTTAATTCTCTGTTAATCGATGATTAACAATCGATTTATATTAATTTTACGAGTCTTATACAACGAACAAGTCCGTGAAATATTATTCCCATGAAAAACCAACTCAAAACCATAAGTACAGAATTGTATACTTTAATGTCTTTATTCAGCATTTTCTATAATATATAAATTACTGTTATTAAGTAATAATTACTATTATATAAATAACAGTAAGAATTACTGTACAAAATATTTACTGAAAAGCATGAAAATGAAATTATTTTTACACGAATTTAGTATTCTTAACAAATTTTCTATATAATACTTCGATACTCTAAGTTTTCCTTTGTGTCCTTTACACAGTGTGACTACTTCAGACACTGTATAACACATTTCATTTTTTTGCTTAACGCAGGCAAAGGTAAGGATGTAATAATTCACTGTGCTGCACTGTAGGTGGTTCAGGTTTAGGTATCGGATCTAGCAGTTCTTGCAGTAATTCATTCTTTTAGTACTTGTTGACAGATTTTCTAAACCTAGATTTTCGTTCTTTTAGTAATGGATGTGCAGTAGATACACAGATGATTGGAATTAGCTGTCCAGTCGACAGTTAGCTGTCCAGTTCCGACGCCCATAGCTTAAATCCGATTTTCTAAAAGATTTTGCATGCACCCTATGTCTACTATGGTCTTGTTGGAAAGCATCCTATAACATCTGCAATTCACTTGAATTGAAATACCCTTTTAGTGAAATAAAATATACTTTTTACCATAACACCTATACATTTTGTATAATACATGCTTTTCAATGTGCACAATAGAAATTCTATCCTGCTGCTAAGGATTGTTAAGACTTAAAAGGACAATTTGCGGTTAAAAATATTTTATTTGTAACCGTAATTGTCGCCGAGACTAATCAGTGTTCAGAAAATGTATTTTCGGTTCTTTTCATTTTTCAAGCCAAAGATTTTTGGAAAGTTAAAATTATGTCCTGTTAAAGTATATGTAGGTAAAATTTTCTAGAAAATAATGGGGAGTAAATATAAAATGTGAAATACATGTGACTATCACTAATCAATAGCGATTTCAAAATTTCAATGGAAATTCAGAGAGCAAGCATCTATACGATGGTGATGTAAAGCAGTAACTGCGGCTAGTAGTTTATTAGGCATGACGGCAACGCGGCACGATCGTGTCTTATATACGCCTCCATAATGGGCTCCGTGTTCTCTCGCTCATATGCTGAATGTCGCACGTGGACAACGTCGAAAGATGTTCACGTCACATTGCAAAGTGACACGATCTACATCGAAATGATAATAATAAATGGATACGAAATTATTTATAAAAAAGATACACGCATATTTAGACCATATTCGGAAATTTAAAGATATAAAACAGTTATCTTTTTACGAAATATATAATTAATAAAATTGAATATCTTAATCGGACTCTCACTACTTTGAAATAATACCGATTCGAAGCTAATAAGAGTCAGCACGGGAGGAGGAATTTTAAAGTGGAATGACGACTTAACTCTAATATCTTCTTTATTCACAATGTTGAACATTTCGACTCTCTTTTGAGTCTTCTTCAGCAAACAATCGCTTTCTTCAACAAATATGCGATTGTTTTCACAGCAATAATTCAGTCTTGCTCAGTCTAAGAAGCTTTTATTAAATAACTAAGCATATTTAGTGTATTCAAGATATTCAAAGCTTCTCAACATGTTTATAAGTCCATTAAGCGTCCAATTCAGAGTTGGAAACCTGAGAGTGATTTTTCTTAACGGACTACCAAGTTATTGCTGTGAAAGCAATCGCATATTTGCTGAAGAAAGCTTAAAAGAGAGTCGAAACATTCAACATTGTGAATAAAGAAAACATTACAAAGATATTGAAGTTAAGTCATCATTCCACTTTAAGATTATGCATCTCCTCTCGCGCTGACTCTTATTAATCTTGAATATTGTATATTGTTATTTAAAATATATAACAATATGTAAAATATTTCGTATATGATTCAATATTTAATCTTATTAAGTTACATTTCACGACGAAAAATTGTGCGAAATTATCCACTTTGGTTTAAATAGTTAATTGTAATATCTTAATTGATCTGTAACTCAAAGATATATAGTTTCATGACAATGAAAAATTTGTTTTTCAATCTACGAAAGATAAATCTTTAAAAGTTATTTATTAAGAAACTGTCAGTTTAATGATTAACCATAGATAGAAAAATACAATTTTTACATTATCATCAAATTAAGTGTAACTACAAATTAACCAGAAAATTAAAAACCGGACCTAGATCCGATAAACTGAATCAGCGCGAAGTGTGTAAAGAACTTATTTGCATAAAATCATTAATAAATACTAAGATCCGCTTTGAACAAAAATGGAATTATTTCTCTTAATTGCTTAATTATTATTGTCTTTCATCGCATATCTGTGTGTAGAAAACTAATCAGTGGTCAGTGAACGTTCAGTTCTCACAGAAAAAGTTTAGTAATGATTCTAGTTACATCGAACAAATAAAAACTATCATCCAGGGAGTAATCAAGTCGGAAAAACATCGTGTCTAAATTCGATTTTGTACAGTAAAACTAACCGACGACAAAATAATAGACTTGGCATGGCCTATCTCTAACCAGAAGATCCAGGATCTGACTGATTAGGGCGGGAAAAGCAGAAAGAGCGAGTGCTCGTTCGCGAGAATATCGTAGCGGACGTGCGTTAAATCCGAGGCGCGGCAGCCTCATCATGGCTCAGCGATTCGAAGACCGCACCGGACGGTGATCGTAGAAGAAGAAGCCGTAGAGTCCGCGGCGCCGTACCGCGACTATACGGCGGACAGCCGCGAGGAGATAGCACGAGAGTGGCTTTATGGCGGCGGTGGCGACGACGGCGGCGACGATGGATCGCGGTATGAAGAGCGAAGAAGTTAATGGCATCGCGGCCGCGTTCGCGCGTGATCGCTTTCAAGATTCCTATATTCCTAGTCTGTAGTCTGTAGAGTCCTAAGGTTTGTTCGCGTCGCATGCTCCAACACTGAAAGCATTTTGTTAATTTAACAAGTCACCAGTACCTTTAATCGGCGATCAGTAAATGTATGACGACAAATTTTGTTGTGTGATTACTGCTAGTCTGCTATACCAATCAATTATTAATAACAGAAGCAAACTATAGAATCTAACCTAACTTTTCGATAGATTTTAAACTGACCAGGCACAGTATAAATATAGAGAGAATACTTAGAACTGGTCTAAACTAGAATTGGTCAATTTCTTACGAGCCTCTTATTTGCTAGCGAAATTATTGATTATTTGTTGACGAATTAATTTGCAATCGTAATAAATATCGATCGTTTTTTAAATAAATATCACATTTGTTTTCCCTTGATTTATTCCTATAACAAAATCATTTCAGTGAACATGTCGTTCTTACTCACTCTAATGAGGGCATTGGAATGAATAAGAGCTATGACAGGAGCATGCGACGCGAACAAACCTCTAGATATAACAGAGAAGCGCAATCGAGCATATTTAAAGGTTATAATTAATCGTCCAAAGAAAAAATGGCGGCGACCCCTGTGTTTACATCTGTCATTCCGCAAACGGAGTGCGATTCCTATAACAATAGTGTTTCTACTGATTACAAAGAAATATTGATTCTCTTTGGAGGTTATAGTATACACATCAAGATTTAAAAATAATGATACTTACCGAAATTAGAGTCCTAAAAGATTATCCGTAGAAAAAATGGCGGGACCAATCAGAATCGGGACAGCGGTTGCGCTTCTCTGTTATATCTAGGACTCTAGTCTGTAGAAATCACCTCTTCCGTCTCCATAAATTCATTTCTCCCATACAAAGTTCACTGTAGCAATATAATCGATGCAATCGTTACTTCCACGATTTTTTTATTTGATCTCGATTATTTACTTCGTTGCATTTATTTAAAGATTTGGAAAAGTATAACGAGAGTAAAGGATCTAAATGCATCCATTCTTCATTGTTCTAGTTGTTCTAATTGTTCTGGAATTTACCTAAAAAAGGAATTTACTTTAAATATTTTGCTTAAATATAAGAGAATCCTATTTTTCGGTCAAGGTAGATCTCAGTGCTTTAAATAGTTCTGTGTGAATTTGTATACATATTTGATTTTGCAAACTGCACTTCGAAATCTTTCTCAGCTTTGAAACGTAATCATAAGCAGAATCATCATCAGAGTAGTAATCACATATTAAATTGAGCAATTTAATAATTTGTTATGCCAATAAGTATCTTTATAAGAATATTATTGTAATAATATGATATTATAATGAGAGAAGAAATCATAAACTTTAATAATTTATTGTTATATATTTCATGTTAATCTTTAATGTTATCAAAATCGATTGATGCGATAATTAGTTCTAAACTCGAATAGTTTCATACAATATTTTATAATCAATATAATATTTTGTAATCTTAATTACAGCAAATCTCAACAAGTCAAGCTAGTGACACATAGAAAAACATAAACAATAAGCAAATCGACTAAGCACAGTGAGAAGGCAATAATCATTAACGTGAACAGCAAAAATCCCAAATATTGATTTGCTTACTGCTTATGTCTTATTACTTAAGTCGATATATTTTATTGCATTGAATTGTTCTATTATTCCATTGTTATTTTGATAAATTATTGATAAAAAGAATCGTCCCTTACAGCACGAAATATTGCAACAATATTGCAAAATATTGTAATTTTTATATTTTGTAAAAAATATTGCAATATATGAAACTCGGAACATAGCCTTGGATGTGTTTAATTTCTAGGTTTCCGAATATTTTTTTATCATAACTTTATCGTATGTATTTTGAAATATGATGGTAAACACACACACACACACACACACACATACACACAATAATATGTTAACAATTAATAGAATTAGAATAATTATTGAAATATTGCATAATGTTGTAGCAATATTTTATTTTTGCAGACATAGGAATATTGCAACAATGTTTTAAATATTACAATCTTTCGAAATAGTATTTCGTGCTGTAGGGGATTGGAAGGAAATTCAGTGTGATGATTATTTGATTCATAGTAGATTGTAAATCAGCGGATAAATCGGTAGGTGTCCATTTAGGATTATTCGTGATAAAAACGGAAGAAATGATTTTACTGAAAAGTCTAAATTTTGCTGGATGCAGATCTGAAAATACTTGTAATTTTGTTGGATCATTAAAATAATTATGTTGGAAACTGAAAAATGATGAGCAAATATTGCAGAAAATTTCGATATTCTAGTAATCAGTTTGAGTTTTCAAACAGAATTATTTTCTAATTTCAGCAAAATTTTAGATTCTAGCAAAATCATTCTGTCCACGTAGATAATGTAAATAACCTTAAAGGTTACTAAATGAGAACAACTTCTGGTAGGTAGTTAGGTGTACACATGATTAGCTTTATAAATAAATATGTATTCACAAGAAAATAACAGATTAGACATCAGATTTGTCCATCGAACGATGGCAACTGCTTCTTCCACCGTATTGCGCACGACATGCGTCATTATCGAGCAAAGTGTATACTAAACGACGTACTACTTATACGTTATAAAGAGCCTAATTTGAGTCGCTCGTAGCGGCTGCAGGGATACTTTTAACAGCGTTCGAAGAGAATCACACCGGATGCGAACTGCAGCCTCTATATATCGTCGCCGAGATGTGTTCGAACTACGTGCTTGTAGTGCGATAGCGAACAAGACGGGAGACGTCGATCGAGCACTTCCTCGTTAAAGCCGCGCCTTTTCTTGCAGTCCAATTTCGCACACGGCTCTCAATCTTTTCGATGTCTAATATTTACGAATCAATCTCGATGATCCACGTCGAAATTCTTGCCGAAATACGATCGTTATTCATGCCCGTTTGAATAATGAATAGGTCGATAGATAATTTCAATTAATAAAATGTACGAGCTTTTAAATAATCGAGATCAAATGTTGTAACATCTATAATAATAACACTTTTAATACTCTCTCTGTAAAAATTGGATGGAAACGCAAGGATTTTTAGGAGTACAGAATTCATCGTTATTTCTCAACGAGAGTCGCGACTTCGAAACCCGTTTCAACGAAGGTTTCGCGATCGTTACTTCTTCGTTCCGGCGCTCGCGCGCGATCGCGGGGCACAGCAGGAAAGAATCGAACGCCGCGTTCGCGCTCGTCGACCAACCGACGGGTTGGTGTGGTATTGCGCGGTGCAGAGCTCGACGCGGCAGAGGAAACGGTCGAAGAAAGATAGAGATGCCCACAGGGCGCTTCCTCGCTGGACGCCGCGATTCTCTCCTCGTGACCGGAAGCGACGCGGGTCTCGGGCCAGGAACTCGACGATCTCGATGATTCCCTCTCTCTATCTCTGCCTCTTTTTCTCTCTCTCTCTCTCTCTCTCTCTCCTCCCTCCCTCCCTCCCTCTCTCGCTCTCGCTCTCTTCCCTTTAACGGTATATATCGCGGCGATCGATCGCGGAGATCGATCCTGCGGTATACGTTCCTCCGTCGTGTTCCACAATCGCTGGTTCCTGCACACATACATATATCGCTTTTTCAGCGTGCGTGTGTGCCGGTACGAAACACGTTCGCGATGAGCAAAAGGGAAAGAGACGGAAGCGGAGACGGTGAAACGGAGCGAGAGGGAGAGAGAGAGAGAGAGAGAGAGAGAGAGAGAGAGAGAGAGAGAGAGAGAGA
>NW_012130091.1:2233673-2239303 GCF_000143395.1 Atta cephalotes
TTGCCTGCCGGTACATACACCTACGTTATATACCTCTCGCGAAGCGGGTTGGAAGCGAACGGGGGACGGGGTGAGGGGGGGAGGGGGGATATACGTTAGGTATACCGCGCGCCACGTCGTCCGAGCAGCGCGTATGTGCGCGTTCGCGGACGTGAAAACGTATACTCGCGCCGGTAAGAGAAGTATATAGATATTTCGCGGTATATATGTACCACGAATGCTCGCGCTCGCTCGCGCACGGGTACATACATATATGTATAAAGATATATATATATATAGATATATATAATGTGTATGTATGTGTCGCATGTATACGTGATAGGTATATGTACGTGTTAGGATCTACATATGTGCTTTGGAGCGCCCCAAAAGGCAGACGTGCCTGGCATCGACGAGGCCAGAGGCGCACCACCGCTCTCGCCAGCTCGATCTCCGTATCTCGGTAGATCGACGCCTAATGCCGCGGACACCGGTGGAGATGAGAAGAGAAACGGTGGCGCGCCAAGGGGGGGAAAGCGGCGAGGGGGAGACGAGCCGCGGTGGCGGCGCGACGGCAGCAGCGGTGAAGCGAGGCGAAGCGAGAGACGCGGGGGCGGTGCGACGGCAAGGGGACGTGGGGAAGGCAGGAGGGCTTATATGGGGCCAGCCGCGGGAATATCCTTCGCCGTTCTGCGAATTAATCGCGCGACCCTCCGCCTCGACCCCCGGGTGGGTCCCCCCTCGCCCTCTCCCGGCCCGCCCGCTTCTCGTCTCGTCTGCCCCGCTCGACCTTTCCATCAACCTTCTCCTATCCTCTTTGTGCCGCGCCTCGAATACCGACGTTCACGATTCGTCCTTGCTACGTCGTCGTCGTCGTCGTCGTCGTCGTCGTCGTCGTCGTCGTCGTCTCGTCATCGTCATCGTTGTCTTCGTCGTCGTCTTTGCCTTCTTCGTCTTCGTCTTTCGTCGTTTTCGCTACTACCGCCGCTACCCGTCGTCATCATCATCATCATGGTCGTCGACGTCACGCAAACTCTTCGTCTCCGTCGGACTCGTATACTTTCGTGAGAAATTCGCAAGATACCGCGAGCTCTCCTCAACAGAGCTGATATCAATTTATCTCACGAGCAGTCTTTTATTCTCTCTTTTTTTTTCTTCCTTTCTTTTCCGCCACGCGAGTTCGCGTGAAAAATATACAAGAAGAGACGAACGAAACACGCACGCACGCATGCACGTGTAGCGGCATGACCGTTTTAATTTTCTGCCGTCCGCGTTTTGCTACGCGTATTCGCGCCGTTACCGCCGTAACTTTACTACTTAGAAGTTTCAGAATGCGAATGAGAGAAAGAGAGATGGAGAGACAGAGGGGGAGGGAGAGAGACTCATCCACTAAGAAATGGGTTCTCGGTGTATATGTTGTTTCGAGTGTAGTGGAAACTCCGTACCGCCCGTTCATTCATGAGCTTTCAACTACGACTCGTTGAAATCGTGGAAACTTCTTCGGAACTTTCATGGCCGGATTATCTGCACGATTGATTCTCTTTACTCGAAGCCGTTGTGTATGATTGTATGATAGCTAGGCGATATATCGAATAGTACTTAAGTACACTTGCCCTGTATCCATTGTTGTCGATAATTAGATAATCAGATATTAAGTGTTTCAGATAGCTTCAATGAAATCTAGATGTACTTGAACGATGAAAGGGAAAAATGTTGAATGGAATTAACTCGTATTTGTAGTTTTTTTGATTAAAAATCGAAACCTTATATGTAATTGAGCTCGTTATTTAATTATGTTCTAATATAGTATTTATAATAAATATAGAAATACTAATAATAAATAAGAAAACTAACAAAAAAAATCATCAGTTAATTTTCAAACGAGCAACAGTCAATATCTTTAATGTACTTAACCGGATCTTTGATTGAGGGTTTAGATTACAGTATTTTATATAAATCATCAATAAATTATCAATAAAATTATACTCGTAACTAATGAATTCTCAAATCGTTTGATACAAATCTGTGACAAACTGGAACTCTCGATCTCAAGGAATTTGGCAAAATTATTTTATCGATGAACATAATTAATCTACTGTTGATTGAAGTATTCAAATATTCTTATTGTCATCTGTTATACTTATTAACGTTTGAATTTTTTTATATATTGACGCTTCACCACTGATAATTTTTAAATTTTGTTATTCATTTGGTTGGTTAATTTAAGATTGTATTTCTGCGTTTTAACACTGAGAAAGGCTTTGTAAGCCGAAACGTTTGTTGATTATATTAATTTAAAGTTAATTTCATTATAGTTCGAAATAAGTCTTGACATTGTGTTAATTTTTAAAAAAATATTTGAATATTATTCTTTAATTTCAATCGACCTATGGGAGAACAAATTCAGAAATTAGCCAGAAAATTAGAAATTAGGGAAACAGTCAGAGACATTAGAGAAAAATCAGCGAATTTTGCAAAATATTGTAAAAAATTAAATTTCCCTGCTTTAAGGAAATTTAATCGACATCACTGCTATGCAATTTTAGAATACTGTCAACTTAACAATTAAATGTTAGCAACACTAGCAGTGTTGCTAACTGAATAGCAGTTTACATTGCTACGTGAAATTGCTCTGTCAACAAAATATTTAACAGTCTCTAAATAAGGATAAAGATACAAAAAAAAAAAATTATCGAAATATTGTTAAAGTCAAGGAAAATCATAAAATCTTGCGCGGAAATCAAAGAAAGGAGAGAATGGGGAATTTGTAGCAAGTCTAAAATTATATACTCTTTACAATCTCATTTATAAAAGACTTTATCGAAGAATCCTGAAAACGCTATTGGTGATGTCGGGGAAAGGTCAGAAATTTCTTACGTATGTATGCGCGTCGGCTTTCCCGCCTGGCAACAATTTAATCAGCGCGCCAATTTCATCAACCCTTCCGCGATACGGCGGAGCGGTACCTCAGGAACGCGGTACACGCTTGGACGAGGGAGGATCCGGGGTGAGACGAGGTGTATGGCGAGGGACTAAAACCGGGGGTTTCGCCGCAACAATTTCGTTAATGCCAACGCGACCGTCGATTCTTTATGGGAAGCGTCGCGCGTGCGACAACCTTTCTTGGAAAACGCCAACGGAAAACTTTTCAAACGTCATGTTTATCGTCACGTCCCATCGCAAATATATGAGCGCGTTTACTTGGTATATCTTGTATATGTGTGTGTGTGTGTGTGTGTGTGTATTGTGCGCGCATGTATCCATGTGTATACGTGTACGTGTACCACTGTACCCTCTTCGTTCCGCCCCAATACCGACCCGATACACGTATCTCGTGTACGCGGCAACCTTCCATGGTAGGAACTTCCGAGAGACGACGATGCACGCGCCCATTATCATCGTCTCCGTGCCCATTATGATCGACGCCTGCGACGAATCCGGATTTTCGGCGCTAGCTCACCGATATCGATAAGCTTTTATGCTTCGGGAAAGTCGGAGGAGACACGAAGGGAGGTCGAAGCAGAAAATTCCTTTTGTCGTTTCTCTCGTCGTTATTGTAATCTCAATATGGTCATTACTATTACAGATCTCGCAACTTGACTGTACGACTTGAAAACGAAATCGTTACGTTCTACTTTCTCATTCTCTTTCCTCTTCCTTCTCGTATAAAAATACAATACAATTACGACTAATGTGTTATATCTATTTGGGATTATATATCTACAATTATCTAGTTCGTAAATGATCCACGTTTATCGGAGAACAATAGGTAGATCATTATTCAGCGATTAATGACCTTTAAGAGTGCATGGATACACTATATTGGTTTCGACATATTTACATTCAATATTGAATAGAAGCTGTCTATCTCCGCTTTCTTTCTGTAGCAGCAACGGCTCGTGTGTGCGCTCATAAACGTAAGTAGCGCGAAGCTTGCTAATTAGCGTATGATTAATGACGCGACTCTAGGAATAAATCGTGAACTAATACGAAGATTCTCTTTCTCTTTTTACCTCTCTTTCTTCTCTCTCTCTCTTCTCTCTTTACTTTCCTTTTCTCTTATCAAATCTTTGATGACTATCTGACGACACGAGAGAGAACTGATGAAGCGCGAAACTAACGGAAAGGCTACATGATCGCTCGAAGAAAATATGAGGAAACGCACCAAGGAGGACAGACTTACTATCGAGAAGTTCGACTCGTGAATTCCGAGCCGTTCGAGCGCGACAGGTCACTATATCGAGAGATCGTTATCAGCTTTAATGATCTCGCAAGCTACCCGATACGCGTCCGTGGGCCGTGTTTTCTTTTTTGTCGTATCTTTTTCTCTTTTTACCAATTTCTGTTTTAAGTATACTAAAATAGCATGCTTTATAACGTTCTTTAGAAAAATTTAATCTTTTGCTATACTTTTAAGAAAAGGCTTTTGAAATCCAGGTAGTTTTGCAAAATATTCATTTGTCTTTTCAAAAGATATACGGTCTCTCTGTTCTTGTAGATAAATATCTATACAGTTATATAGAGAATGGAATGCTATTATTTTATTGAAAAAAAGTATTAAGTTTTAAATATTTTCGTGTGAAAAGTATTAGGTGTAGTAAAAAGAAATTATCTTTGCATGAAATTGAATATATAATAAAAAAAATATTAAACCTAAAATTAAAAAAAAATTCAAAAAACCGTTAGTCCCTTCTCAGTCCCTTCCTCAGAATTAGTCCTTTCATTTGTTGTGAAAGTTAGTTATTTTGTATTTTAAAACTGACCTGAGTTTCAATCTAACAATAGTACAGAGTTTGCAGCGTTTGTACCAAATCCAATCGGTTCAAAATCCACTACTATTATTTATGTATCATTATGACTATTTTTCAAAGTCAGTGGATTATAAATATGTATTTTCGACAAATTCTATGCAATAATAAAATGGGATTGTTGTTTGATATACAAATCTATAAGTGAAAATAGCTTTATTTATGCAATTTCTTTCAATTTTAATTGTCGAGAGAAAATTATTTCACGTTTGTTTATAATAGAATATCATAAATCTGAATCAGTGCTTTATGCAAATAAAAACTGTATTCTTTAATAATATGTTCAAGTAGTTAAAAAATATTAAATATCTCAATAAAATATCAATAATTAACAGTTTAGTTAAACTTTTTCGAAAAAATAAACAAGTAAGAATAAATTTAAAACTACTGACAAATTACGTTTCCAACATTAAATTGCGTTTACAATACAATAGTACCTGTTGGATAAAACGCAATATATTTTCTGAAGTGTAGAAAGCGGTGCAAAAAACATAGATCGATGAAATGTGTACCGCGTACCAACAGATAGTTATATTGTATTTTTTAATTTATTCACAATTTTTTTATACTTTTAAAGAAAAGCATTTTCACTTGAAAAATATTTGTTTTCCTTTCATTTAAGTAAAATTTTAATTTTTCGTTTTTAATGACATCATCTATTCAGAGTTTGAACTTTCCTAGAATAAAATATACGTATTTCGACGAGAATTAATATTTAAAAAATATGCGGATTTGTTAGAGAGAGAGAGAGAGAGAGAGAGAGAGAGAGAGAGAGAGAGAGAGAGAGAGAGAGAGAGAGAGAGAGAGAGAGAGAGAGAGAGAAGTAAGTAGTAAGTAAGTAAG
>NW_012130091.1:2240325-2242755 GCF_000143395.1 Atta cephalotes
GAGAGAGAGAGGGAGAGATGCAGTATTAAAAAAAACATTTTTAATCTAAATTGTTAATGTTAAAATCTTTTCATTTTTTCAGTTCAATTTCAAAGTTCAATTAAAAGTAACATTGTGTTCTGCCATTTCTATTTCTAAATTTTCTTTTAAAACTTTGATGGCAAAACGTTTCCTGAAGTCTGAAGAACATATATAAATGTGCCTGCGTATGTCGTTACAAAATGCTCCATCTTTCATTTTTTATAGTTTCAAAAATAAATTGCAGTGATCTATAGACTTTTTTAAATTAATGCAAAAAGGAATCGATATACGTAATAGGGTTACTTTGACGTATAACGCGTTGCTGTTACGTAAAGGCGCACATGGGGAGGTAAACAATCTATAATAAGATGCGTTTAACATTAAAAAACATGAATGGGATAGCATCTTCGAATAGACGAATAGCGTATAAAAGAGTGAACAACCTAACTAAGGGATCGGGTAGAAAAAACATAATAAGATGCAATATAAGAAAAAATATAATAAGATAATCTGAGACATCTAAAAGGAAACATTTCTTCAATTAAGGCTTTACATCATTTGTTTAAAGATGAAATCAAACGTACTTTTACGATTCTAAAGAAAATAATACGGAAGATAAACATCACCGTAGTCATTATTATGAATAATCTCTTCTATGATTCCGTTTTTTCTAAAAGATTTTGGAATAAGTTCTTTTTATTAAAATAAATCACACAGTTAAATCGATCATTGAAGGGACGGCTCCGATTATAATTACTCTCTCGTGTAGCGTGCATTTACGAACGTCAATATGGTTTATCGTATGACATCAGCGTTACTTCCTGCTGCTTATATTTAGACAGAATAAAAAAGAATAAACGAGACTATATCTCGTCGCGATGACGCAAGAATATCCGTATCGGCGTGCGCGAAATTCCTAGAATGCGCGCAACCTGCGCTTAAAACTTATCCGTATCGGTATGAAAAATGTATCGTTGAGAAAAGCTGGGAAAAAAGAAAGGAAAAAGGGAGATCCACACAGTTGGAGATCCACAGTAGTGCCGAATGGTTCACGTTTTCCTTTTTTTTTTTTCCCTCTCTGTCACGATTCCTCCGCAACCAAAACGAACCACACCCAGGATTGCGACCTTCGCTGTTACCAAGGCGAACGGACTTTGCCACGCCGTCGGCTCCTGAAAAATTTCGCAGCTTCCCTCTGCACACCACCTTGCCTTCCGGTCCCGTCGCTCCCTCTCATTCGCCGCCCTCTCGACGGTTCTCTCCCTCGATAACCCGGGTTAAAGCCATTTCCCAGCTAGTGCTTCGCCCGGCTAGTGCAATGCGCCGTGGTCTTTCTCCTATGTATTTCAGCAAAGAGCGATTCTCTCTAGCGAAGCGCGGCTTTAGCGCGCGACGCGGCGCCAGCAGAATAGTGCAGGTGGAGCAGATAGACGAACACAGGCAAGTCGACCAAGCAGGCCAGGCAAACAAGCGTGCATAGGCAGGTAGACAGACAGGCAGGCAGGCAGGCAGGCAAGGCAGGCAGGCATGCAGGCAGGCAGGCAGGCAGGCAGGCAGGCAAGCAGGTAGACAGGCAACGCGGGACTTTTGGGACGCGTTGTACATGGGTCGCGTCGCATCGTAGGTTCGCGATGGGTTGGATACATAAGGGGGAGGACGCAGGGGAGAGGACGTGGTGCGGCGCGGCATGATGCAGCATGGTGTGGTGCGGCAAGGGGGACGGGGACGGGGACGAGGGCGCGAGCGCGAGCGCGAGAGCGAGAGCGAAGGGGGACATGGGGGGGGACCCTCTTTATGTAGCACATAGACGTTGCCTGGCGTTCGTTCGTTGCCGCTCGCTCGGCGTGTGACGCTCAAATTACCTCCGTCCTCCCTGGTACGTCTCTCTCCCCCCGTCTCTTTCCCCCTTCACGTCGGTTCCTCGCGTCCTTTTCCACCCCACGTACCCCCTCGGGCCGCAGTCGCCCACTGGCGCTGCTCGCCCCCCCCCCCTCCCTCCCTCCCCCTCCCCCTTTCCCTATTCCCGCGCTTCCCCATCGCCGCCGCTCTCCTTCGCCATACTCACGCGCCAGCTCTCCCTCGCGCCACTGCCGCGTTCTACCTTCTCCCTCGCCACCCACTGCTCCCCCTCCCCCCTCGTTCTCTTTCTCCCCGCATCTTCCCTCTTGCCGCGACTATCCGCGTCGACGTTCGCCCCTCCGCCGTCCCCCCCAACGTCCCTTTCCACGCTGCTACTCGCTCTCTGGCCACCGTGCCGCGTCGTGTGCTACGCCGCGCGACCCATGGCCACCGCTCTCTGCCACCCTATCTACGACACACGTGTATATAGAGAACGGGAATAGCGTGTTTGGGTATGTCTGTGTGTGTGTGTGTGCGTGCGTGTGCGTGTGTGTGTGTGTGTGTGTGTGG
>NW_012130091.1:2243703-2266482 GCF_000143395.1 Atta cephalotes
AGAGAGAGAGAGAGAGAAGAGTAATAATACTAGATACTCACTTCTGAGAGTAACTATCACGAGTTACTCTCAAGAGCGTCTGACATATCTATCCGTTTGAGAGAAACGGGCCTATTGCGTCTCTGAAAAAGATAACTAACGGGATGAATCACGCAACATGTACAAATCGTACGGTGAATTGTATCTCTCTCATCCCCCAAGTATTATGCATCGTGAGAATGTTTGGCTAAACGATAATGTTAACGATAATAAGATCCGAAGGTATATCATTGGCTGCATGCTTTTGATAATCTCGTGACTTCTATCTTTAGGTCACGTTAAATGATTAGCGTACTGTAATTGTTAATTCTGCGCGTTTCAAGATATGACCGTCTATATTTATAGTGATTGATTGATATTGATTGATTGGTATTTCTTTGATATTTTACAAATTTATCTATATTCGTTCTCTTAAAATGTGTTTATTATTAAAATGTGGAATAAAATGCAAATTATTCCGTTTAATTATATTCTCTAGACGAATATGTTTTGTAACTTTGTAAATCTACTACTTTACGGACAAACGAATTCGCATGTGCGATGCATCCGTGTTTCTTCCATTTTTTAATGGAAAAATAAAATAATTGAACCATGATTATTTTTATTTGTATAAACGAAAATATATATTTCTTAAATATTACAAAGATATTTAACGATGTACAAGCACAACTTTATATGATGGGGCAGCATTAAACGCACCAAATTGTACAAAGTTTGTTAAATGCGAAACGCTAAATATGATTTGTCTTGTATAAATACACGAGGATTTAACTTGCCGAGAGATTTTGAGGGAATTTAAACCCATAAAAAAGGGGACGGTAAATTTTCTTCTTATATACCGTTTATTCACTGACACACTTCTGGAATCCCGCAAGCCACCCCTAAATTCGACTATGCATACATCTCGCATTCAACATAAATACAGACTAAGAATCAGATAACGTGTTGAAGCGTTTGGGGAAAACAACACAATCCTTCTCAGTTCATTTCAAGAAATAAGAGATCTTTGTAAGAACTTTCTTTTACAACTTCTCGAAAATTATTCTTTTCTTTTTAAAATTTTTTATTTTTTTTATTATACTATATAACTTTATTATATATTTGCCGTTAAAATTCTGTTACAAAATTCATTTTGCTTGATTTACAAGTAACGAGTTACTTCCATTCCCTGAAAATTTGTTTTTTCAAAATTATATCGCTATTTTGTCAAATAATTCACTTGATACATTATCTTAAATGTATTACGAAATCTTTCGATTAAATAGAAAAGAATATTCCATTGTTAAAGCAATATTTTGATTATTCTCTATAAATGTATAAATCAATACATTATATAGATGAAAATGTAAGTAATATCTCTTCAGAATTACCCTTATGAAGTTTTAATAACAAAAGAAGATATTTTAATTTTCAACTTTCTCTAGTTCTCCATTCCTTGTAAATTTTTTTATGTCTCTAATTTTTAAGGAAAACCGTTTCTTCATATTTCTCTCTCTTTCTCTCTCTCTCTAAGAATTGTGAATTATTCTCAATTTGCAGTTTTTTCAATAAGATTTCCTATTTGCCGACTACTAACTTACTAAGAGGATGAAAAACAGTACACTGTTGGAAAAAAATGTATCGAATTTAACAGTAAATTCAAATAAATAAAATCCATTTCCATATTTTCCTTTCACAGTCACTCAAGTGGGAATTCATAGTAGACCAATATTGAGTCCTAGCGAAGTACCAATCTCGTATCGAAAAATGAGTTTCGTATTTTTGTATTGGACTTA
Organism: Atta cephalotes; assembly: GCF_000143395.1. Taxonomy (NCBI): domain Eukaryota; kingdom Metazoa; phylum Arthropoda; class Insecta; order Hymenoptera; family Formicidae; genus Atta; species Atta cephalotes. The sequence continues at coordinate 2,245,518 of NW_012130091.1, forward strand.
TATTTAAAAGACAATGATATGGTATATCACATACTTGCCTAATTTATGGATCAATATTGAATAATAGCACTGACTTCAGTACATTATTAGTACATTTTCGGTATTGTGTCGACACAAAATTATCCAAATCAGTGTGTTAAATGTCAGTATACTTACAATATCGTGTTTAGTATAGTATTTAGTACAGTAACTCCGTATTGTACCTCGTGTAACTCTTAACGATAGTTCGATATCGTTAAGTCTACTGTAGTTTTTTTTAGCACACAATACGCGCGATGACAATATAACGAATGACAATATTACATGATCGGGACACTAATGATCACATATAATATAATCCTCGTTTGAAATTGCATAAATTTTTACAATAAAATAAACTGCAAATTAATCTTGGAACTATATATGACGGAGAGAGAATCGAATCGATATTTATAACACATTTCTATAATATAATCTCATTATATTAAGGACCATTTAATTATGCTATTGTGCCGTTTAATCGCATATACTTCTTTGCGAAGCAATATTTTGCTTATATCTGTAACAATTACATAACAGATGTCAAGACGATTGATATTCTTCTATATATTGCAATGATTTTGTGCTGTCGATACGTGCTGTCGATCGAAATTCGCACAACGGTGTCATTTAAAAATTGTTAATTGCAAAATATTAAGAATAAGAAGTTATATGTTTAATTTCTTTCCTTTGGTCTGAGCATTAAAAGAAATTGAAAACAAATGTAAGTTTTCTTTTTGACGATAGTTAATTTGTATTATAGAAGAGTTCTCCCGAACATGATTATGAATTATATTTTTATTAGAATTTATTTATATTTATTAGAATAATTTTATTAGAATAAAATCAAATAAAAAATATATTTATATAAAAGTTGTATGTTCTAAACTTAATATATTGTAAAACTGTGATTTTTTTTTGAACAGAAACAAATAAAATTAATTTTCGAAAAAAATTTTTCAAGATCATATGAAGGTCATAATCATTTTTTAAACAAAATTATATGATTTTTTTACATCATGTGATTCCTGTAATTATTCTGCATACAAAAGTAATAAAAGGCAAAGATATAAAAAACTAATGTGTTACGAAATATTTCATATCAAAATACGTAAGAACATATTTTTTTATCCCCGCAAAATAAGTTGTAAGTTGTAAGTAGTGCAAATCACATTACAGAGAAGAGCTAACAGTATAACAATAATTAAAAAAAGTAAGAGTCGAAGAGAGTTGAGTTTTGGAGTTAACAAAAAACAAAAATGATAAAAGATGCTTGCGAAACTGATAGATTCTTCAGATTTTATCTGAATCTTGAGATCATTTTCAAAACCTATGTTTTCGATGAAAGATTATTAGAATATAAATTCCACTCTGTTTTTGAATGATATATAAATGTTATCATTGCTATCATCTTTTTGAGATTAAGAGTATTTACTCATCTCATTGTCAATGGATTATCCTCATGATATCCTCGTTAATTCTAGATTTAGGTTCAGCCAATCAAGCAGATAGATGAAACGATCATTTATATAAAAATTGTGTTGTAGTGATGTAAAAAACATCTACATTGCCTACAACTTTCCTTGTGTCAAAATCTTTCAAATGGAGAGAAGAAAGCAGATTTTTTTAGAAATGAGAAAAAAAGAAGAAGAAGGGGGAGAGCTTTGCTAAATCATCCGTATATTCCCCGAGCACCAATAGCTAGCAATGGGTGTACATTTGAGGTAGGTAGGATTGGACGGACACATGTATTCGATAATCTTCACAGGTAATATTAATATTTCATTAATAAATCTTGTGAAAATTGTCAAATGGTAGAGGATTTTCCATTTCGGTTTAATTCGCTGTTTTACCTATTCATGAGTTCTGTCGAATGAATTATGAGACACCCTGTAGATTAAAGAATGTCCGATAAACTTAAAAAAGAATTGCATTTGTTAAGGTACCACAGTTTTATGGCCTTTTACAATGAGTTTTACAGTGACATGCAATTCTCTTTCTAAATTCTAAGAATTTACTGGATATTTGTAAAATAGAATTGGAGCAAATTTCTTATGTTATATTCTTATTAAGTTAATTTCTTATGAAATTTTTTGAAGGGATTTTTTTCCCTTTATTGCTTTTTGAAATATTTAAAATCAAGAACAAAAGGATTGTCTGTCAGCTGTCAGCTTCACATTCACAGTACAGCCGTGCGGCATATTGAGAAACTTAACGCCTTCTAGTGTCTCTTCACTTGTGTTTTTTCCTCATTCTTTTACTCAACTTTCTCTTTTCTTACGGTCTTTCCTTCACCTATTTTACCTAGGATGTTTAAAGGATATTCTTTTTAATCGGAATAGGTTTTTTGTCCATTATACATGGTGCAGGTAGGGAAGATCGGGGCCAGTTGTCAGTTTTTATTAGTGATTTTTAGAAAAAAGTGGATGCTTGATTTTGAAATATTATACATTAAATGTTATAATATATATTCTTTAGGTATTAGAAAAAATATTACTCGGGAATTCATCGTATCATAAAAATAAGCTATTTAATTTTAAATAAACCTGCGAAAATATATGTAACAACTAACTTCGTATTCTAGGATTAGCAGTAGGCATATTTGTTATGGATAACGCATATAAAAAATAAAATTTTTATTTTATCAGTTCTATATTTTGAGAAACAATAGTAACTATGGTATTAATACAAATAAAATAGTTATTTTAATCATAAAATACGCAATTTATTTTTTGTTTCCATAGTTTCTATATGAAAAATAAAAAAACACATCTATATGAAATAATATATTTGAAGTATATATTCTCTAAAGATGTGTTCTCTAAAGATATTAAAATTAATTGTCTTACTTAATCTCGTTAATTACTTTACCTCGTTTCGTTTTGGTTAATTTACCCCGCAAAGAGCCGTTTTTAATAAAAGAGGTTGTATTCACAAACTTTGTCACGATAATGATTAATTAATTGTAGCAAAGATCTTCTAAGACATGTCATTTTCTATGAATACAGGGATATCGCGATTAATAATGCCAAGATTTGTCAGACAATAAAACAGGTGACAAGAAAAATTCATTCACCGACTTCATTTTTTTTAAAATCGTTATAAATAATATATACAATGTGGTGCAAATCATTTTACACAACAAATTAATATTATATCAACAATCTACAGAAAAAAGAGATTTTTCTGCCATGTCCTGTTTGAATTGTAAACGTTTTAACAATCAACCCGTACGATAATTAGTCCTGGTTTCCTCTCACGCAAAAAAATAGAATTTATAGCAAATCTAAATTCTATCTCTGCCATCTATATGATAGATGCAATATATATTTAATATCGCAGTACTTGCTAGAAATTTATTTATTTTGGCTAATTTTTCATACTTGCATAATTTTCATTATAACTGCAAGATCACTTTTTTGAGTCTCTATTTAATGTAGAATTCTACGTACATCCATTACGACGTCATATGCATCGTATCACTTTGAAGCACTATTCGCATTATGTACGATTTAGTGATTCAATACAACATAATTTAGATTTGCTAATAAAATTATTTCATTTGTGTATTTTTGTGTATTGTGTATAGAACAGAAATATCCTCGGATATCTCTATCCCATATCCAATTAACAACAGGTTTTGAAAAATTTGTCGAATCACTAAACTCGTCCACAATGCACGTGTGACGTTACTCGTTACAAGTAACGCGAATAAAAAGTAACGCGTTACAAATTAATGGAAAAAGGAATTATTTGTTTCAATAAGAATGAAGAACTTTTTCAAAAAGAATGACTTTTTCAACCCGTTACAAATAACGATTGACTTTTCTAACTCTAATGTTACTATTACCGTCATAAAAAATTCATTACCAAATCGTTATTATAACAAGGTAAATACGATCAATAAAGTAACGGCATTACAAATAACGCGTTACTTGCCAACCTTGTTTTGAAGAGCAGAATTTTTCTTTTAAAACATAAAATACGATACACAAGACGGAGAACGCGAGTTGCAGATCGCAAACAGCTTGTTGCATCAACCAGTCTCGAAGCGTCACTTTTAAAATTGACGCATCGGATTGGCTTACGTAGATCGGGCTTCACAGATTTATATTTGTGCGTCTCTAATCTTCTCTTATTTTTATTATATTCGTTTGAGAGTAAGTTCTAATTATATATGAAATAGGTTTAGTAGATATTAATAATGTTAACCGAACGCGTGGGTATATAAAATTGTGAAATTCACATCATTTTTCGTTTTTTTCGACACAACGTCACATTGTGACCATTAATTAGTCTGCAGCTTTTAATTAGATTCAATTAGCTGTAGAAAGAGAGGGGGAGGGGGGAGGGAGAGAGTGCTATGGCTGCCAATGATGCGTTTAGACCAAGATAGATGGATTTGGGTCACGTGTACATACGGACCGTTGCGAGCGAGACGTCTTTAGCACGACAATGCTTAGCAGCTGTAACAGATTCGCGAATACGGTATTGTTTATCTCATTAGGAATACGTTGACTGAAGAAGCGCCATTACCAGCGCGGAACAATAAACGCGTACAGAGCAATCCGTATATATCGCACCGACATTGTTTCTACCTCTGACGTTTTACCTTACCCTGAATTTAGTCCCATGCACTTTATTTATTAACTTATTGATTTTCTGAGTTAGGAAAATGAGAAAAATCTTAAAGGTGACGTGAAGAATGATTAATTGATGATCACTATCAATAACTATTATTGACGAACAAAAAATTCTTTGTTTTTATTAGAAGTAGAAAAAAATTAATAATTTCATGAATATAAAATATTAATTGTGGAATATCTTTTGAGTAATACTTTCAAGTATTGCGATTCTCCTGCCACTCTCCCGCGTATTCATTTACCGGTTCGTCTCGACGGTTACGAAAATCTTTTTCCTAGGAATTCTAAGTATATGAAATATCATCAATTAAAGCTGAATGTCAGCGTCATATTATGTTATTGTTCGACATCTTCGACACTTGATGTGGACTCTTCCGCCGCGGCGACATTCGAGAGACGTTATCCGCATTCGGATAGGATAGGATAGGATAGGAAACATTTTCCTCGCCTATCGTTCTGTGCACGCCCACAATTCCGACCGCAATAAATTCCACTGTCACCTTGTACTGATTCTGAAACGCGCACCTTCTCTTTCTGCTTGAGAGTGAAAATCAAAAAAACTTGTTTTCCTCTATCTCTTTTTTCGAAACGTAAAAATCAAGAAAAAGCTCGCTCTATCTCTATCCTCTGTTTCTATGGTAGAAAAAGCTTATACTGCTATTTTTTTCTGTTGAGCGCTTGTACGAATTTGTGAATACAGTTCTTACAAGCGAGAGAAGGAAAGGGGAAAAGGGACTCTAAGAGAGAGAGAGAGAGAGAGAATGAATCCAGAGAAATCCTTTTCTCTTCTGAGGGGAAAGCAAAGGAAATAGGAAAAGGCCAAAATGGTGACAGGAGAGAATGGCAGAAGACGAACACTTTAGGTACGAAAAATACACGAGGGATATGACGACGTTGCGTCCGCAGACGAGAGAGACTTGATGCCAGATTTTTCCAGCGAGGCCACGGTAGAATGGATGTGGGTATAATGGAGGCGAGCACCGTGCCTTCGGTGCGTGATAAAAACTGCCGATAGCGAGGACGAGAGGAGAGGAAGGCGAATGGGAGGGCGGAGGAAAAAAAAAGAAAAAGAAAAGAAGAAAAAAGAAGAGAGAAAGAGAGAGAAAAGAGAGAAAAGATCGGACGAAACGACGAGTTCGCCGTTGGAAAGACTCGGAACGCGAGACGAGGGGTTTGATACGCGTTATTGAGTGCGCGCGAATTAAAGTTTCTTCGGCATCCTTCGTCTTTTTCGTCACGCAACGCGTGAACGTCGAAATCGCGCGTCTTTTCGCCTCGTGTTTCGCAAAATTATCGACCGTATCTTCTGTCTTTCTCTCTCTCTCTCTCTCTCTCTCTCTTCCCGCCTCTCGCTTTCTTTCTCTCTGTGTCTCGAAGCGGCGCCGTAGCGTCGAGAAAATATCACGAAATATTAATCTCCGCAGCGCATATCGCGAAGACCAGAGGCAAAGCATACACGCTGAGTTACACGTGTATCTTGTATGTTTGTCTTGAGATATTCTAATTTATAACGTCAAAGTGTTATATAGTATTTTAAAATTAATAATTAGAACATTTTTAGAAAGATACGTGCGTATACATTTATCGTTGGAAACAATACTTTTAGAGTTCTAACAATAGCTTTAAAATCGAAGATGTTTTAGTATTTACGATAATAAGATTAGAAACAAGACTTAGTAAGTTATTTAATAAGTAAGTTATTAATTTCGAAATTTATATAAATAGCATTTATATGAATATTTTTTTCTATAATATAGCACCGTATATGTACATAATTCAGTTTTACTAAAATTTTTTTGTGAAAAAAATTATTTTGTCTTTCGACAAACGACTATTGCTCCGTTAATAATCGTTAATGTCCTCTGTGAGTGTATACAATTATTTCGTATAATGCATGCATAGGAAATCGGTAACCTTCATTCATTCTGCACCGCGTCGCGCTGCGACGTCAGTTCGGTCGGTTGGCTTTAATTTCGTTAATCAGGACGCGTCTCGATCGAACGAGCTTCGTGAGGCGAAATGAAAGGAGAAAGGCATTCTCTCCCTAATCGCCATACCTGCATCCGTGCGAAAAGTCACGAAACTCAACGGAAAAGAACGAAGATTCTTACATCGAGAAGAAACGTACAACGTTTCGTTTTAATGGAAACAAATAAATATTTCAAAAACGCATAAATTTACATGTAAATAGCTTCTTTGAGAATTATTCGATTTCGAAAAGATATTTCATGAATTACATATGTTTATCGTAGATGACATCACTTCCGAGTTTTGAAAGTCATTCCTCTTTCGAATAAAACTGCATGCTTTTTGCAAAAATCAATGCTTTCGAATATATTTTGCATTTATTGTAAGACTGTTAAGTGAATCTTTTAATCAAAAATTAAAAAGTTATCAGAGTTATAGTGTTGAGATCTTACATACATATTTTTATTTATATTTTAAGTAATCCTCCAAATTCTTTGTTTTAATTTCTAGAAATAAGTTTAATAAAATAGATATCTAGAGATCACCTTAACACGAGATAATTGAAACAGCCAGACGTTATGGCTGCTTGTGAAATTCTAAAACTCACACAAAAAGTAGGTAATTTGTTAGAATTAGACATTTATGACAAATCAAGTGTGTCCTGTATTATTGTCCCTTGCATTATTATTACAGTAAAGTACGAATGACGAATGAGTTATGTGAATGAATCCTGTAGTGCGTTTCAAAACTTGATTGTTCTTAACTCCGAGTGTCAAGTCTTTTATCAACATTTGAATTTTCGAATGTAACAATTCTATAGCTTTCGACCACGTGCTGTTTGAATTTTTTGTTTCCTAAGGAAAAAATAGATAATTTGTTAGAATTAGACATTTACAAATCAAGTCCTGTATTATTATCCCTTGTATTATTACAGTGTTAAGTACGACGAATGATTCTGTAGCTTTATGGATGAATCCTGCAGTTAATTTTTTGTTTCCTAAGGAAATTTAGTGTTAAAATCTATATTTATCTATTGTTGATCTTGACATATAATATTCTCAACAATGTTCTTCAGATAAAAGAAATGGTTAACTCTTAACCAAGATTTAACTTATTTCTCATCTCTTTCCACAATTCAAGCATTAGAAAGAGATGATTCCATGAATTATGAAATTGGGCCTTAAGATCTCTTTCTAATCTCAGTTAAGTTAACCGATGATTACATGAAGCTTATGGGCATTTAATGCTCAATTTCACAAATCTTTTATCTGAAGAGTATATGTCAAGATTTACAATAGGTAAATATAGATTTTAACACTACATTTCTAGAATTGCATTCGAAAATTCAAATATTGATAAAAGACTTGATTCTGTTCGGAGTTAAAAATAATCAAGTTTTGAAACGCAGGATTTCATTCATATTACGTCGACAGAGTCGTATTTTACTGTAATAATAATATAAGGGATAATATACTTGATTCGTAAATGTCTAATTCTAACAAATGAACTGAGCCTAAGAAAGCTAACAGATGCCATAGCCAGTCATAATTTCGCTCCACTCGTTACGATCATCTTTTCCCGTTTACGAGATTCGCGCCTACATTACTTTAATCCATACGAGTCAAAAATAATACGAAAAAATAAAGATACAACTATAATTTACAAATTAAATAAAATATCATGAAATTCAACAAAATTATAATTATCTCATAAAAACTTACAATTTCTAAATTTACTTATATATACCTATTAATTAATGTATAGTTAATTCTCGAATATAAAGAACTCTTTATATCATGAAACCCGAATTTCCAGCAGAGTTCTAAAAATATTTTTTAACGACGGACATCTTATGAAGGATTATCCCTAACGCGATTTAATAAATAATAAATTTTAATAAATTTTAATTAAATTTTGGCATTTCTAAAAACGCAATGAGAAGCTTATTATTGACCAGATTAACATTGTCGGATAAATTCGTCTTGATAGCGAAACGTAGAGTGCATTGGTATATTTAAATAGGAGCTTAACCGGAAACATATATGAATCCTTCCGTTGAATATCGATTTTAGATATCAAAGTCCAATTTGGAGATCTACGTTTTTGTATTTAACTCATGAAATCACTGCCGCGGCTCCACGAAGCCGATCGAACGGGTTTATTCTGAGAATGGCATTAATCCAACAGCGAAACATTGTAACATGGCGATTTACATAGTCCATGAAATACAATGAACTAACCGACATATCTATTTTAACAGCGTTTCAATGATATCATTTCTCCTAAACTTAATATTTAGTTAGCAACCTCATATTTTTTTCTTTTGTCAAAACGGGTACCGGATATAAAATTTTTATATGTAACATTATATGATACAAATTAGTACAAAATAGGGTATTGAAAGATTGAAAAAGTTTGATTTTGCTTATTTAATCCTGCTGGCTCATTCGAGATAAAATTAGAATAAATATATATGGAACGGCGTAAAGGTAAAATTTAAGAAATAAAATTTAGATTAGGGTTACCACAAAATTGGAGCTCGGGGAAATAATGGAAATATGAGGGAAACTGAAAACGATTAAGAAAATCAAAGAAAAGTAAAGAAAAATTCTTGACTTTTAAGAAGTTCAATATGCGTATATCACACCTATAATATATGCAGTTTTGAAGTACTACCGGTTTAACAACTAAAAATGCAAGCATTAATTTACATTGCGATGTTAAATTAATCTCTTAACAAAATATTTAACGTTTCTAAATCAGGAGAAAAATACAAAAAAAATTCAAAAAGCATCAAGGAAAATCATGAAATTTTGTCTGGAAACCAGGGAAAAGATACGAAGCTTTAGGAATTTTGTGACAACTCCATAGATAATATAGGAGTTAGAAAGCCCTATACTATCTTCAAATTTTATCTACTATTCTATATCAGGTTACGAGGAGCAAGGAATCACCTTAACCGTTATTTCCACGCAAAAGAAAGGGAAAAAAAATCATTTGTTTCCATCTTCCAAATCGCGGCACGCCAATGTGCGACGAATAGAAATCGCAAGCGGAACTACAGTGTAATCTTGCGCGTCGCTGCCTCTAATCGTGATTACGTCACGCGCATGACGCGAAGAGTTAGCGAGCGCGACCAGGCATGCCGCGTCGCGCCATGAACGGACGAAGCGGTTTTAATGTACCGTCGTTTTGCAAGCGGAAAGATCGGCACGGCGCGTCACGGCTTAACCTTACCCATTAACATATCGGGACCGACCCGCGGGTCCCCACACGCCGAAAGGACGCGAGTTTCTCGCGTCGTTTCGAGGCCTTTCGCGGTCGCGTTGCACGCTGCCCACGTCACCACAGAAATGTCGACGTTCCTCGCACATAAATCCAGCTGACAACAGCACGAAGTTTTCTTTCGAAGCGTTCTTCGTTGTCTCTAATTTCAATGCGTGAATTTAAATAATGAATCAGAAGGAACTCGATGTCATTTTGGAGAAATTGATATATCGGTACTTAAAGGATAGTCCTCTTGCGTTTCAGATCGCATTCGTGAATACACATTCGTGTATCCGATTTAACGTTCATTTACGCAAGACTGATGGTCATTCGATCACTTCAATTTCTCGCGGCAGGAGATACGATTAACGATCGATTTTACGCGTCTTTCCGGTATTAGCAAGCGAGTATTAGTAGCGAGAGTAATTAGAGCCAACCTTAATTCCGTATAAATATTGTACGCTTAATGCACCGTTGACCAAGAATTATCTACGCGGCCTGTTTGGCCACTCAGGGCTAAGCGGCTTACCGTTCGTCAAATTTTGCGTTACTTGCTGGACGGTACTTGCTATCGCGGCAACGGTAGTACAAGCTCTGACAAGCTGTGAGAATCGAGAACATCTCAGGAAGATGAGGAGAGAGAGAGAGAGAGAGAGAGAGAGAGAGAAGGGAAGTAAAGTTTGAATATAATCTACAAATTACTTTCTATCGCCCTATCGGCCCTTAATTTCTTTTTTTTCTTTTTCAGAAATATGAACTAAAGAAACTATCAAACAAAAAATAGAAGATGTACTTTTTCTCTCTCTTTTTTTTTTTTGAGTTTTTATTACATATTTAGATTCAGATACACGCAATTACTCTTACATAATAAAAAGTTAATAAAAAAAATTATGAAATAATAACTAACCGAATCAAATAGAAATAATAAAGTAACAAAACAATGTAAAAACGAAATGGCGAGGAAGATGTAACAATTATTTTCATACGCGATAGAATCTCTCATCGCATTTTGTTTTCCCAACATGTTATTCCAAACAACTGACTAATGATGAAGAATCAGAACACGCATTTCTGTAGAAAGTAAATAAAGGTCACGTCGTGACGAAAATATGTCGAGATAGAGGATAGCCGCCAGCTATTAATGCTAGTCTGAGACTCAATTAATGTCAATTAATACGCTGGTCTACTCGCTAACCACCGACTAAGCCACTTGCAATTTCAATTAGCGCACTCCTAATTAGACTTTTAGTCTTCTACTGGATGACGCAAATAGATTAGAACACGACATCGCGTAATAATTTCGAGAACTTTTCGGAATTAGTCGAACGCGTAATTCCGTTGCCGCCCAGTCGACGGGTTTCGAAATTCTTTGTAGCTATACGAGTAACGAACCGACGAACGGCGTTGCAAGAGGAAAAGGTCGCGTTCCAGCGAAATAAATCATCAAAGGTATTTCGTCAAAGCTCGAGTTGACCGTTTTCGGCCGAGTATCAGCCGGACGTGCGCGCGTCAAGTTCCAACGGAAATCGTGAACGTGCATAATTCCCTCGAAATTGCGGGACCACGCTAACTGTATCGTGCCGTCCTAAATTTATCTGCAATTAATCGCAAGGGCCTTGCAAGAATCTAGTTAACAAAATCAACAAAAAGAATTACAGAACGTGTATCGTTATCGATTTTTCCTCTCTCTTTCCAATCATCTTCATTACAACGCGGTTGATTGAGCATAACTGAAACGATGGGAAACGAGGGGAAACCGATATTTTTTGCACGATATTTTTTCGCGGAAGCGACAAAAGAGTGTCGTGCGCGTCAGGCATTCGGAGATGCTTCGATAAACGAAGTTAAGAGACTAAAGAAAAGAGAATACAACATATAATATCCTATATATTCGCCATCGGGTGAACATAACGAGCCGCGTGGTTCGTTCGTGGCCTCTTCTCGCTTCTTCGTTCACTCGCTAATTCTTCGCTCGCAAGCAGTTAGCGATGCGGCGGCTACCCCGCGCTCGCGATTGTCCGAACGCACGCACGCATGCACGCTCTCTTATATACAGATGTGTGCGTGCACGCGTGCAGACAAGCAGTCAGGCAAGCAAACGTAGTAGGGTGAGGGGGGGGGAAGGGGGGAGAGAGGGCGAACGAGCAGGCCGCGGCGGACGCATATGCCGCACAAACACGCACTAACACGCTCGCATCCCGCGGGTCCGAGAGCACGTTCAGCACGCACGCAACCTCGCCGAACTTGCCGAGAGAGCCTCGTCGTCGTCGTCGTCGTCCGATGCACACGCGCGCGCACGCACGCACGCACGCACGCACGCATACACGATCGCGCGCCGCGTGCACGCGAGAGAGTGCGAAATAACGCGAGGTGATGGCAGAGGACAAAGGCTCCGCGCGACATGGGTACTAGGAGCTAGACGGGAATCCGTGAAGCGCGGGACCGAGAGGGGAAACCGGGGTGGAGGGGGGGGGGGGAACACCCTACACAGGCGGGCAGGCGGCGGCGGTCGCGATGGGAAGAGGAGGAGACGGTCGTGGGGGCTCCTTCTCCCTCGGATCAGCCAGCGTCCAAAGGGGGGAAATCGGTAGATAGGAGACGAGGGGGAGCGCGCGAACGCGCGACGAGAGAGCGAACGAATGAACGAACCCGCGGGTTCCTCGCCTCGTTCGCTTTATACGTCACACGCGGCGGCCGTTCGTTCGGCTCGGTGTGAGTCACGCATCGCGGGCTTCCTGCTACTAGGGCCCCATCGCACCCGCGCTTTAGCTTACGCGCTTGTTCCCTCTCCCCTTGGATTCGTCTGGCGTTGTCGCCCCCTTTTGTCGTCCAGCATTTTCTGCCTGGTCCTTCTAGAACCTTTTTGTTTTGTAATCCAAAACGATAGGTCACGGTTGAGAAGAAATTTCTAACAATCATCCAGGGACGTTGCAGGAAGTGCGTCTTGGGAGATAAAGATTCTAGTTGGGAAAAATTACAATAGCAGTGATGTTTTTAAAGTTTTAAACCGTGCTCAGAAAATAGTACAATAGAAACGTATATCATTCGTCACTTTACAAATCATTTTACAAAAGCATTTTGTAAATCTTTACTCTCTCTGTGGCATTCTGTAGGATCGTTAAAATATATATCACAAGATAACCTCGTGTGAAGGTTATGTTCGGCTACAGATGGCTACTGAAACAGATTCAACCCATTGATATTTAGCTTGAAAGCAATCAATTTTATTTTTCGGAAAAAGAATGTTCTTCTCCAAAGGAAGAAAAATGTCAAAAAGTGAAAGTATTAATGATTTATTAGATTGATTTTTCTCCTGAGTTTGCACAATTGTTCTTTAGAAAGGTGTATCTTCTAACGAAACTCACCGATTGAACACGATACAAACATAAAGTTTAGAAGAAGGAGAGTACGTTTTAATGTCTCGGATCGAATCGTTTGTTATCGTTGTTTTCGAGGAAGTTTTACTGTATAATTTGTCTCTCGTCGGATCGATCGCTAGTAGTTTGCGCGAATTAGTCCAATGATGACGTGACAACGAAGTTCCCGTCTCTGCTTCCGCCGCGGATCGGTCGACGACCTCTTTTGTTGCATCTGCTCGCGGCATGTGTTTCGCGGCTCGCCGCGCCGCGATAATGTTTCGCGCTTCCCGCTTCCCGCTGCGCGATTCCCGTAAAATATTCGGCGTGTGTCACGTCGTACGTCCCTCGCGTCGGCTATTTTAACAAGCTGTACGATTCGAATAACGCGCGCTCTCGGCTTATATTATAGCTCGTCTGCAAGACTAATAAACGCGCTCGCATGGAATCAATCCTTAATTTAAGGTCCAACGCGCGGTACTTGGTGCCTTTGTACATAAAGCAAAGTTCAAATCGATGCCGCGTGCGACCCCTTGGGGTTATAGTCTTCGATATTAATTGGCACATGGCGGCCGCGCGCGCGCGCGCGCGTTAACACACGACGTAAAATATCGCGGGGCGAATTCCATTTCGACGATCCATCGTTGCGATAGCCTTTGCGAAGGTACGTGAAATATTACTGAAAACGTCGATCGCGCGCTACGCCGCGTCCTTCTCTCGTCCCCGTTCCAAGATTCATACACAAACGTTGAGCGCGCGCGCATGCTTCCTTCCCTTTTCGATAATTACCGCGCCGCACCCGATAATCCGATCCGCGGCATCGCTTTATTACTTTACCAATAAGCAACCGATATTCGTGCCATCCGAATTCCCGATAAAATTCCTCGCAAGCTATATATATGTGTAATAACATAATACGCGCGCGTTACGCGCGGGAACGAGTAAGCCGGTAGCGAGTAGCGGCGCGGTCGTCTCTATTCCCAGATACGCAAGAAATTAATGCGCAAACGGCCGCCGCGCGCCACTCGTATTCTCCCTCGTTCTCCCAGTTCTCGTGTTCCCGTGTTCTCGTTCCCTCCGCGTCGTGCATCGATCAAACACGCACGATCCGTGTGCGTAAAACCGTGGCGTGCGAGAGAGCTCGCATATAAGGGGCATCCGCGATACTCTTTGCTGCTGTCCGCAGCATCGATTCTTAAACTGTCGATAACGAGCATATTCGTGATTGTTCTCTATTTTTCATCCTTTCTATGATGTCGGCACGTTATGCATGCATGTGTGTAACAGTGTTCGGCGCACACTATGTCTCCAATCTAAAGACAATAAAATAATGCACACAATATTATATAATTGAGGAAAAGACTAGTTCTTACTTGCTAATAATTAAAATCTTTAATAATAAATTAAATATAAATTATAAGCAACCGTTTCGACCTGTTATTAAGTTATTTTCAATATATGTTAAATAATATTTATAAATCTTTAAAATTATCGATACAATCTAGAGGTCAATATATAAAATCAATCTTTTTTTAACGGAAGATTTCGCCAACACAATATTCTAAAAATAAAAGTTGTAATATTACGTTAGTGCTTATGATTTGACCAGAACTTTTATCAAATTAACTACGTTAGAGAAAGAAACTGTCTTTCTATTTCTTATATCATTGCATTGAAGAGAATTCGGATAAGGAATTCAAGTTGAAACGTCTACGCAGTTGAACTGATTATATTTTTCATCTTTTGTGAATAATGTGTAATGTATTTCGGCAACAATTACTGATATTCCAGCATAATTAACTGCCACATAAACAATTTTAATTATTATAGTTTGTAACTTATTCTTGGAATAAAAAAGAACAAATTTATATATTTACACGTAAAAGTTACAATATTTTCTAATAGCACGTGTTCTAAGAACGTCGTTTCGTTAGTCGAACGATACTTGAGGATTGTTGCAGAGTTCCGAGGAGCAATATTCATCGTAAATTAGCAAAAGCGATATTTTTACTTTCCGTACGTAATGTGAGTAATTTATAGGAAACTTATCTATTAATACATCGTATAACTATCTATTAATACATCGATCGTAAAACCTCCTTCTCGAATTATCAAAAATGATACCTGAATATTACGCAATATTAGTAATTGATTGAAAAAAAAAAAAATCAATATCTGTATCAGTATCTGATAAAGTCTGAACATCACTGGACGTGTCCAGCGCGCGGTGAGATATACTTTTACGAAAAGTATGCCGTCGAATATTAGGTTCGCGCGAATGAATTATAACGGTTCGGCTCGCTCGGTCTCCGCTACCGTCGTTGTCGTTCGAGCGCGACATATCCGGAGCGAGAGAGAAACGACGGAGCGAAGCGAGTACAACCCGCGGGGCCCACACCGTATCTCCCCCGCCTTTGTGTGACCGTTGTATGCGTACGGAGGAGAGAGAAGGAGAGGAAGAGAGAAGCCGCGTATCTGGGCCCTCGGGCCAGACGATCGACGATCGCCGTGGCATGCGGGTCCCGCGACCAAGATCACGAGAGGTGTCGCATGCACGCCGGTGCTGACCAGCTGCCGTTCTCACCGAACGAGCGCGCTCGGTGTCGTCATTATCGTCACGGCGTGGCCGTTGTACTCATCCTCATCATCATCATCATCATCATCATCATCATCATTCGCATATTGTTATAGAGTCATCATAGTCTTTGTCATCATCGCTGCTACCTTCATCATTTCCATCATTGTCCTTACTATCGCTGTCGTATCTCGTAATCGTCATCGTCGTCGTCATATATTCTCAGCTATTATATAAGCGTCATAATTACCATAATCTTTCCATCGTCGTCGTCATCGATATCGTTACTTCTTTCATTTCACCTTATTAACATGCTCGTCGCTGTCGTTTCGCCGTCGCCGTCACCGTCACCGTCATCGTCGTTGCTGCCGCCGTCGCTCGTTATGCCTCTTCCCTGTCGTCTCGGTCGGGCGCGGATGCGCGCGGCAACGTCGCCGCGTCACGACACGCCGCTTGGGTATAGGTTATCGCCGCCGCGGCGGTGGCTTCGGGAGAGCGTGCACGTACACATGGTACACGGACGTGCCGAGCTAATGCACACAGACGTAGCCGACGGCGCATCGGGACGTGTACGTGTACTTGGGCCTGCTACGATCCCTCGGGGTTTGCCTGCCTCTCCTCGGCACGTACATGCTCAGGCCAGACCGACGTTCGCTACGGCGAACGATCGGCGGGCGGGCGGGTCAGGCAGCCAGCCGCGGCGACGGCGGTGGCGGCGGCGGCGACGGCAGCGGCGAGGCAGCAACGGATGCGGCGTCCTGCTGCTCGTCGCCGCGTCCTCGTCGCACCCGCTTCTCATTCCCGCGATTCCCGGCCGCTTCGTCTCGCTTGCGCTCGCTCGCTCGCTCGCTCGCTCGCTCGCTCGTTCGTTCGCTCGCTCGTTCGTTCATTCGCTCGCTCGCCGATCCCTCTTTCTCTCACATCCTCGCTCTATCCTACACCCGCCGAGTCCCGGCAATATAAGCCGAGTAATATTACCGCGGGAAGAGCGGTAAGGTAACAGAGAGCCGCTGCTACGGACCGTTCCTTTCGAGAATTTACGAGCACCACGGTCCGGGTGCCCGACTCTCCCTGACTCCTCTTTCTCTCTCGTTTACTCGTTCTCTTCCTTGCGCGTACGTACTCGTCCGTATTCGCTACGTATTCTGCGCCGTATCCGCGTGGAACCTACCGACTTGCCGAGACGGCATCGTTCGGTGGTGCCGTGAGCGTTTCCGTGCTACGCTCGCAATTTCGAGGGAGAGCGGAGCCGAACGCGATTATGCGAGGGCAATCGCGCGACCGAGCGCGGCCCGGCACAGCGATAACTTATCAACGTCGGGAGATAAAGTACCGATACGCCGATAAGCACCCGCACAAAAGAACATGCCCGCGAACGATCTCTATCGAGTCCAATACACCGTTCGTAGATCGATCGTGTATCGCTGAACTGTTTGCCATCGCACGAATATCGCTCTGAAACTATATTTCCCAGAATTGGTGATGTGTTGTTGTTTTTATGTATATAAATAAAAGTAACTCCTTCAAAGCCAACTTTGTCATTTTTCAGGTTGAAACGGACAGTTACGTACCTCGTGAAATCGATCATGATATGAGTAAAAGCACACAAGAATACGTAAACAGTAATAAATGACAAAGAAGATCAATGAGCCAGGTTGGTACAAATTAAAATAATTATATTGAATTATAAATATATTATCCATACGTTTCATTAAATCTTTATATTAAATCATCTTCGGATAAATCGATAAACTAACTTACAATAAAAACATGTACTCGCTGATGAATCAATCGCTAATAAAAAGTCACTCACTAGATAAAATATATTTCGTTTGGTTCATAAGAGGTATAATATAACAATAGTTACTTCTAGTTCGTTCGTAGACATAGTTGAATGAGTTTTATCATGGTTGATAGGAGACTTGTGAAGAACTTTACAATTATGGAACTTTACAAATATTGAACGGTAATCACACTACAGTACGTACAGTTGGTTGACGAATTTTAGTCAATCATATTAAAGCGAGTACAAGCTAGCTGTATTGTGATTGGATAAAATAGTATGGTTATGGTTTGTAAACTGATGATTAAAGTAAACAATGAGTTTCTCAATTTATTCTCTAAAATCGGTTAGTAGCTCCTTTCTATTACTTATTTAACTTTTAATTCTCTAAGTTTATTTATTATTATTCACTTATATTTTAAAGAGTAAAACATAAATAATAACCAAATTGATCAATCACAGTAGAGACCGTAAATCCCAAAGCACAATAAATGTTTGTAAATCTTAAAAAATCAACTATTTATAGTCGATTATTCTCTTCACATTCGACATCACGCCTTATATAGCCAATATTTTACTTAAAACTCACTACATTTATTGTATTTCCAAATTAATACAATGCATAACACAAACCTGCAGCCAATCTAAAATTTGCTTACTGCATAAGTTTTTTTTATATGCCATGTCTTTTATACCTACTTGATTTTTTAATGTTTATATTTACTCTAAATAGACACTGTTGTTCTTTGATCAATATGGACTTTCTAGTTTTCTCTAATCATAAACATGAATTAAATTGTAAAAAGTACCAGTAATTATAGCTCTCCTAAGAGAGTATATCTCCCAAAAAAAGGAAAAAAAATCAATATTACGGATTCGTAATATCACAGAGGATTAAGAAAGTACTAGTACATAGGCATTGTTCAAATTGTACATACTGGACACAACATTACTTCGACGTACGTGTGTTTAAGGTGATAATTTTTTGTAATGCGCGATATTCACCGAATATCGCATTACGTGTTCACTTGGCGATAGTGACGAGCACATCGGCCCATATCTCTCATATACGCATGGCACATATCGCTTCTCGCGCCTTCCACCTCGAGGAATCGAACGGCTGAGGCCGATTAGCGATAGTCGACTGGTGGACCGGTAAAGCCGCGCAACGCAGATAACAGGCGGCGTTCTCGAAAGCGCGTTTTGAAACCCGAGACCGTTACGATTGTTTACGGGCGAGCGAGCAGCGAGGATTCCATCGTAACGCGCGCTCGCGCGCGCGCGAGTTAAATCGGCCGCGGGTTTGAAACGCTCGCTGCGTCGCATGTATCGCTGACTCGCTCGCGCATCCGCTGCGCTGCGTCCGCGAGAGGAAGGCGGTAACGATAAGAAAACAACGGCGTAGGGGAGCACGAGGGGAACGGTGTGCGCGCGCGCGCGCGCGAGAGAGAGAGAGAGAGAGAGAGGAAGGAAACAGCGGGAGAGAAAAAGAGAAAAAAGTCGTTTATTCGGCACTGCGGGGACCCGGGGACAGGTCCCCTTAAGCGCAGCGAATGAGAGCGAGAAAGAGAGAAGAGGAAGGACGGGGTGAGCGAGAGCGGAGAGGCGTGCAAAGCGGCGATACATAACGACCGAAACGCGACGCGGGTCGGCGCGGCATGGCGCGGCGCGGCGCGGTCGGTCGGTCTCGCGGACCCTCACATCCTGTCTGTGACAGCACGGCCGATGGTTGCCTGGTGGGTCAGACCTTGCTGACGCGCGGGTGAGTCCCTTGATGAAGCCCTGCTATGTACCCTGTGTTGCCATGATTAGCGTGCTAGGATCGATGGTGGTCGCTTTCTTTTATCTAGTCATGCTTCTATTGAAAATTTCGCGTAGCTCTCCCTTCACAAAGGTTAGTATTATTGTTCTGCTGTGCATTATTTGTTTTGTAAAATCGTGAAGGTCAAAGTTGAATCAAGTCACGGTTACGGTGTAAAGCAGAGTAAATGACAAATTGTTAGAAAGATCTTAGACAAAGAAAATTCTAGAAATATCCTGGAAAAAAAATACATGTTAGTAACGAAAAAGAGGAAAAAAAAAACTCTCCATTATTTTCCTTTAAGAAATCCTCCATCCCTTTTTAAGAAGGAAAAATTGAAAAGAAGATACCGGAAATAATTTTGTTACGCTATAAAGCACAAAAAAGTCCACCGTGAACGGCGTAAACCAATGGTCATCGGTAAATGGCGCGAGCCTTTCCAATTATACTACGCTCATGGGCGCGCGTTTTACCCACACAACAATGATGACACCGACGTCGACGACGCGGCGATCGAAAAAGGTGAGACGTGCCGAAGGGGATATAGGCGCGGACAATGAGGCGGATGAGAGAAAAAGAGAGAACGAGAAGGAGAAAGAGAGAGTGGCGGGTTAACAGCGCGAGGGGAAACCTCGTGTAGAAGAGGCGAGAACGTGACGAAGCGCGGTATGGCGATGCCGCGAGGGGGAGCGGCGCGGGGGGAGGGGGATGGGGGGGGAGGGGGAGAAACGCGAGGGGAGCGCGCGAGAACGGTCGTCGAGCGACGGCGATTTGGCAACGGCTTTTATGGCTTTCGTCGTTGCTATCGAGAAGCGTACGAGGCGCTTCAAAGTGGTTCAGCGGTGTAAGCGGTAGTATGCGCATACCAAAACGAGGACGGGCCTGAGGCCTCGAGTGCCTGGCTAACCAGAATGCCTGCTGCTTCTTTCGGAAAAATCGGGAAAATGCTAAAAATATACCTGAACAGTCTCCCGGTGTTTTAAAGTTTCCTGCAGGAAGTATTTCTTGAGGAAGGATTTTCGGTTGAAAATAAATGAGCCAGAAAAATTTCTGATTCTCAATCAAGTATTCGGATTATATTTCAATTAGAATTATAATAGATTTAAATTCTTAATTTATCCATTTTCAACTAAGATTCCAATTAATTGCAATAAGACTCCTTTTTTTTTCAGTGTGTACAGAACATGACATTTTATGTCATGCACATGATAAATCTGTTGTACAATCACCCGTGGGAATAGTTCGCAGTGTGTCAAGGTCAATAACATAATTTAATGACATTCACGTCCGCGAATATATTATTCGCGTAGAGGAATTTAATTTATTATCGTATCTCCTCGCGACACTCCTAGGTCGCGTTAAACTATCGACTTGCGTTATATACGGCCGATTGCCACGTTTCGTGTAACAAGTCAATTATTAGATATTACAGCAACGGCGAACGAGCCCCGAGACCATCCCGCTCATTAATTTCATATTCAGTCGCAGAGAGAAACGTCGATGTGTGTATATATATATATATATATATATATATATATATATATATATATATAT
>NW_012130091.1:2268711-2270419 GCF_000143395.1 Atta cephalotes
CTCTCTCTCTCTCTCTCTCGTATCGCTTGGTTTACTTCGAAATATATTTTTCGAGCGCTTCGCGGATTTCCAGGGACGCCGGGAATCCGACCGCGAGAGCGCGAATGCCAGCCGCGAATGTCGACGAATACTTTTTTGGGTCGCGCCACGTGTATCGCGCCGGACGTACGCAGAGGAAGGCGAGGCGAGGCAATGCGATGCGACGAGACGCGACGAGACGCGACGCGACGAGACGCGCATTTTTGATTTCGCAACGAGCCTAGAGATAATTGGCGTGCGTATTAGCGATCCAACCGCGAGCGCTGTAACGACTACACTGATGAAAAGTATCGTCTGCACTCGCGGATATTTTCAGTCACAATCGTTTCCCAACGTCGACTTCGTCAATGCTGTGGCTTCAAAATTAGTATTTAATTATCATTGTAGTTTTGTACTGGTTTGGTAACTTTCTATATTTTTTTTTGCAATTTATAAATCAGAAACTCTCGGGAAAGATATTAATAATTGTCGAAAGATTTAAGTATTTCATTCAAGATAAGAAAATTTTTTGATTCTGTGGCTTTTAATAAGCGAAATCCGCTAGAAAAATTTTATTACAGAATAATAATGACGCAATGTTAATTTTTACACGAAAATTAGAGTTTTTGCGTTTATGTTGGTATCATTTTGTAATTTTAGTATTTTTCTACTGTTTATTTTATAAATATTATATTTTATAAATATATTATGTATAGGATAAAGTGTCTTGAGGAAAACTATAGACTAGAAAATATCAAATTATTTCCTTAAAAGTCGCGGAATATGACATGTGAAATGTGTTGATTTATTACTTTCCCCAATAAATAAATTGGCAAATTTTGTCTTCACAAACTGTACAAATTTTGTGTCCTTTCTTAACAATAAAAATATAATCTATTTTAATTCTATTACAATGCGAACATCCAAATCGTAGCGACGCGTATACGAAAAACTTTTGTGCGCGCGTGTATAAATACTTAGGACAACCAGTATTATTTCGCAATTCGCAAATTGAGGCTCAATCTTATTCTCTCTGAAATTTATGCCTAGCCGATTCTTATTTCGCTTTATTGAGCGCGCTCGTCATTTTATACATTCGAGATGCAGAAATTGCGGAATCAGAAAGTTCAACATTTGCAAATTGATTGCGTTTAGGAGAAAAAGCAACTTTGCAACTGATTCTTTAATGATCGGTATATATGTACATTTAGATCCAGCGAGGAGCTAAGAGTGCAATCGCACGGAAAGAATTTTCAGGAAAGCTGCTTTTTCTGCTGAACCTTATTGTACCTTCGCGTAGTCTCACATAAAATAAATCGTGAATTTGGAACGGTCGAATGTATTAAAGCTTGAAGCTCGTTCGTAGAACTCGAGAGGATCGCCAACAGCGCGGTCTCGTTATAGAGTAGAACGACGGCCGGTGACACGGAGGCTCTCTATCTTTCTCTCTCTGTCTCTCTCTCTCTATCTTCCTCTCTCCCTCCCTCCCACCCGATTCCTCCTCGATATCGACTTTAGACCGAATGGCCCGGAGGCAGGCAGCGTCGAGAGCGCGTTCGCTAAGTCTAAATAACCTCTGGTATATCGAACCGCTGCCAGAGAATCCGCGGCGAACGGCGCGGCCGACGGCGGCCTGGCCGCGGATCGCGAGGCCGCGTTTGGGGTCCCCTCCCTTTCTCTCTCTCTCTCT
>NW_012130091.1:2273333-2282939 GCF_000143395.1 Atta cephalotes
TTTTTTATTGTCAACCCTCGTCTTTCGTTTTCATTTTTCCTCCTTTGATGACGAATTTGACAAACAGGCCTGTTCTTTTTAAAACTAAATTATTGCAGCAATTCATCTTTCTTCCTCTTCTTTCCTCCTGAAGAGAAAAGGAAGAAAGATTAACTGGTGTAAAAGTTCAACCAAAAAGAACTGACCTAATGAGTTTATACCTAGTTATTGTTATTTGAACACAAAGTTCAAATATTCATTGTTCTGGAAAATAAATAGAAATTTGACTCCAATTTTTTTTGGTCCATTGTATACCTGTGGTAGTCTATCCATCGTAGAGATTCCACTGGTATATAACGGTACTTATAGAAGCTGCCAACCACTCGCTGTGGTGTGCGATGACGTGTACATGTGTGAGTGAGTGTGTGCACGTCGAACGTTGTGCCGTACGACCAAGATAAAATCGCCCAGCGTTTCGTGCGTAGATACATTCCTCGCGTTTTTTCAGCTGTTATCAACCTTACGTGTGGAAGTTTCTCCATAAATAGGATCACGTTAAAAACAAAATCCAATATGAAAAAATATAATTTTTTGTTTAAAATGATATGATCTTTTTCTATAAGAAACAACATTTTTTTTTTGATAGAATTTACCTTTCAATCGTAATGAATACATTTCTCAAATTTAGAAATTATTATATAAAAAATCGGAGTAGAAAGAGCTAATAAGAAGATTGTATTGTAGAATTTTTTCATATGTCTAAAAATGACTTTTTATACAAGGAGACAACAATTTTATTTAAAGTGTATGTATTAGGAGTGTGATTTAATTTTGAGGATTTTGCAAGAGATGATACACACTAATAATATATCAATGTGTCGAAGACACTCCAATCACACAGCTGTTATTTCTTAATGCTTTAATATTACTCTATAATATTTAGTCGTTTACTAACAATGAACACAGTAAGAATCGTGTTTATACCAGTTTGAAAATGGAGCTTCCTAAAGAGCATTTTCAACATACGTTACTTTTTTTTTTTTTTTTTTTTTTGGAAGAAAACGACAGCTGAAGATTATAGAATTTTAATAGAAATTTATGATGATGTTGCTCTATCAATTAAGACATGTGAATATCGATTCTGTCGATTCAAATGTGATGATTTTGTGGTGTTAAATGCTGGAAGATGATTTATTAGCATTATTGGAAAATCTAATACAATCCATTTCAGAACTTGCCAGAGAATTAAATGTTGATCGTTATTAAATACGACAATAGTTATTAAATGTTTATACACTGAAAAAAAAATTATTTAACTCAACAAAATGCTGCGATCGAATATGTGCAAATAAATATCAATGTAATAAGAGCAAAATATTTTGTTCCATTACTATGATGATTTCAAATTTGGCTCAACTAAATTGAGTTATTGCAGACAAAATGTTTATTTGATTTTAGAATATATTTAATTGAATAGGAATTCATTTTGATGATCCATTAAATAGCATTAATTGAGACAACAAAAGGATGCCAAAAAAAAAAAAAATTAATAAAACAATCAAATTTATGTTTAAAATAATATCGTTTACGCTCAACTTTTTTACAGTTAAAATTTGTATACACAATATTATCATGAAATTCATGTTTTATTTGACTACAATTAATTATTGAAAAATGTATAACATCGCCACCAAAATTTGAACCTACGATCTCTAGAACGGTAATCTAATATATTTACGCTGAGCTAATCGCACGCTTGTGATCGCTTGCGAGCCATTACTTATATCTTAACGTTACTTATATCTTCTACTGTAACCATTTTTAATTTCATGCCTCTGCTGACAGTTTAATATTATTAATATTTGAAGAGATTACAACGGAAACGAAATAATGCATGTTTTGATCTTGTCAACTTTTAATCAATATCATCTATTATATACATTGAAAGAAAAAATAGTTGCTGCAGCAAATTAGATGGTTAAATATGGCACAGCATTTTTAATTGGCTGTAGCAATCAATTAAAAATGCCATGCAATATTTTGCCTAATTTGCAGCCAATCTTTTCTTTCAATGTAACAAAACATGTGTGCACGCAAAAATAATATAAGATATCATGTCAAACAAGATATATAGTTAATGCAACAATTTTTTATTCAAACTTCATAACCGTAGTTTTAAAAATTATTCAATGTTAGTTAACGAAAATGATTCAATTTTATTTTGATAGGATTACTATCATTTCTTCAAGAAGTCTTCAAGAAAAATCAGTTAGAGCATCGTATATTTATTTGGAGTCTCGCGAAGTAAATTAAATGCGTTTATATGAGACACATACATATATATATTTTATTGTTTTAAATGCGAGAATTTGTTTGAATGAAACTATATCTTTATTATGTGAGAAATAACGTTTTTATAAATTATATATATTTAAGGCAATCAAATATTATATTTTGTCAAATAAATATATTCTACATTGTATAGATAAATTCTTAAGTAAGACTAACCCAATCTATTATTAATCGTTTATATCAGACTTATAAATATGTTAAGTAAGACTGACTCAATTCATCATTAATTGAAGTATATGAGAGACTTAAATATTTAATTACTTCAACTGTACATCAATTTTGAAAGAAATATTTTTCAGAAAACAATTATTATTTATTGGAAAGTAAGGTTGTTAATATGTTGGGTTAATAATTTTGGACTAATGCGTGAACATATTAATCAATATTTATTTAATCACAGTAAACTATTTAATTATTCTGACTATATATATTTTTTCAAATGACTGAATAACACACACATCATGCTAAACAAAGTTAGTTTTACTTTGAGTATAAGTTAGAGTTCAATCAACACTATTTATAGTCAAACTTACTTAGTAATTTTGGAAAGTTTTAAAATGTTTATTGTGACAAAACGTTGATTTCACATTGTTAATATTGTTTATGCATTATTAATCTAAAACTATTGATCCAACATATTAATGACTTTTCAACAAACAATTAAATTGTATTTTGTGAAAAATGTTTCTTTCAAAATTTATGCACAGTTAAAGTAACTAAATATTTAAGTTTTTCATATACTTCAATTAATAATGAATTGGGTTAGTCTTACTTAAGAATTCGTCTATACAATGTAGAATATATAACTTATTTGACAAAATATTTAGTTGTCTTAAATATATATAATTTATAAAAACGTTATTTCATATAATAAAGCTATAGTTTCAAACAAATTCTCGTATTTAAAACAATAAAATATATTCTCTATATAAACGCATTGAATTGATTCCGTGAGACTATCCAAATAAATATGACGACACTGGTAACTGATTTATTTTCAAAACTATGAAATAGTTGAATCATTTCCGTTAATCAACATTGAATAGTTTGTTAAGCAGACTGCGGTTAAATGCGGTTAAATAAAATTTGTTGCATTAAACAAATCTGCAAACGATTAAATGTGTTAGTTCGTTGAAAAACAAATTTTTTTTGTTTTCAGTGTATTGTATTTCTTACGTATACGTACGGTAACCCTCAGTATCCACAAAGGATTAGTAACAGCGTAACCCTCTCGATTTTCATAATTCAGACGTCTTTTTTTTTTATCCCTTTTCACTTATTAAAATATCTTTTGTGCTACGACGATATTTTAGACTTTCTTTTAGACTCAAAAATTCTTTTTATTTTCAGTCTTCAAATGATGGATTAAAAAAAAATTGGTTAAAATCGATGCATTATAATCTGAGATACAAGCAAAAGAAAATGCTGGGTTACAAATACCCGGATGTGGATAAATGGGGACTTTTTTGAGATGTGGGTAGTGAGAGTATTGTGTGTAAAATATTGTTGCAATAATAAAGTAAAAATAAAATATACTACTAAATAGCCGCAAATCGATATTTTATGTAAGACATTTGTAGATAAATTTGAAATTTAAATTTCGCATGCAAAAAAAATTCTTGATATAATATAGTTTTAGAAGAAAATATCGAAATAAGTAAATGATATTTTAATCTTAGCGAAGGCTCACATTGTGAGCATCCTTCGAAGGACGTTCTAATATATACTATTATCTACAAGGAAATTACAAAGCGTTTAGGTTACAAGATAATCTTTTTATGAATAAAGATCTTTACGCGATAACTTTATCATGCAGTAAAATATTAACGTATTGGATCATAAAGTCGTCTATATCGTATTCCTTAACATTTAAACAAAATTGTAACAAAAGTACTGAAGAGATCAGAAATATTTTTGTAGTTACATTAATTTTGGTTCACTGACAATAAAACAAAATAACATTTTTACAGAAATAAACATTGAATTATTGTATAAATAAATTTTAGTAAATTTTATCTTGAAAAACTTCAATACAAACTTTTTCTTATACAAATATTAAAATCTGTAGTAATTACAAAAGTATTACTACAGATTATTCTTAATGTGTCATTTTATCTTAAATGTAAGTATAAAAAGTAGTAACAACTACTCAATTTTAATATGTTATTTTATCTTAAATGTAGGCACAATATAAAGACCGACAACAAGTACAATTTATTCAACTTTCTCTATTTTTACAAATTTTCCAACAACAACATAACTTAGAAACATTTTGTTAATTTGATGCTATACTCGAAAAGTGTTTAGATATCAGTTATAATCTTGTATTATAATTCAATTATTTATTCACCTTGTTCTGATGACATTTTAGATATTATAAACTGAAATCAGAAAACTTAAATCAGACACTGAATAAAATCAATTTTTACTCGTAAACAAACGGCTCGGAAACAAAACGAAAATAACAATTTAAAGCCATGTTTCCAGCGTCTCCGTGTCGTCACCTTTAAACGAAAAATGTTTCGCTTAAAAAGTATACAATGCAGATTCAACTGTATGAGCTAGTGTTCGAAAATACTATTTGGGAATACCTTCGAGTCATCATTTTGTCTTCGTTTAATATTCAAAAAACAACAAAGACAAAATGATATTCAAAGACATTTTTTCGAATTCAGCCATGGTGGTACAATTTGTCAACACCCTATTCAATTTTTTATTTCAATTTTCTAACTGTCAAAAGAAAAAGTTTGATCTTGATAGATAGATATTCTACTCTATAGGCTACTCTTTAAATAATGTGTTAAAATGATTTATCTTTATTTGGAAAATTATCGAGAGGCAATATTTTAATATCGTACATTTTAAAGGTGACACCGCACAAATGACAATCCTACGCTCTTCAAAGGAACACATAACTACAATATGCGTGTGTTCTGTTCACACAACACAGCTGTCATATATAGGTAGATTATTCACGGGCGCTGAAAGCGAACGCGCATATGCGTTCGTAAATACGACCTTGTGGCTTTACGATCGTTTACAAACTCTTCCGACCTCTTCCGACTCGGGTCGAAGAGAACGGCCAGAGCGTACACACTCGGCGTTATTCCAATTAATCTCGTGCCGTAATATCGTCGATTTATGCGAGCGCGTGTGTATACGTGGGTGATTGCGTAATAACGGGAATAAAAATTCGGTAAATCTTGGTAAACGATACTCGCGCGTTTCGTCGATAAAATATTCGGCATATGTATGACCGCATTTTTTTTCTCCATCAACGATGGACGTTGATGGTCGTCTGAGATTGACTGAGATGTTTCATTGGAATTACATTAGTTAACGTCGTTAACATTATACGACATACAGTGAGAGCAAAAAGTATTCGTACAAAGGAAATTTTTTTATGAAAAAAGTCTTATGTGTGGAAAATAAATATTAATTAGCAATTTTGTACAATGAATATATTCTGTTTTAACATAAACAGCCGAGCTTTGCATGTATTTCTGATATTGGAAGCTAAATTTCTTGACGAATACTTCTTGATCATCCAAACAATACAATTTTTAATTTTCGCTTATTTTTCAGATGACATATTTCCTTTAATTGATACACATTTTTTTGGTATATATAATTTTAAGAAACATAATCTATTTTATTTTTTATGAATAAATTGTTAATTATCCAGCAAGAAATGATCGTCAATTATACGTCGAATTGACGTCATTGGTGCTGAAATCGTATCGATATTCATTCGACATCAATTCGATATTCATTTCTTGCTGGATAATGTTTATTTTTTAAAAATAAAATTTTTTAAAAAATATTTTCTCTATGTGTCCGAATACTTTTTGTGCTCACTGTATATACATATATTCACATTTTTCTCAGCGTATGTGATTGACAAAAAACTGACTGATAGATAGGAAAGCTTACAAGGGAAAGGTACTTTAGAATTTCTTTTAAGAATATGTCCTCAGTGAAAGTAGTTAAATACCGTGAGAAGAAGTTCAGAGCGACGCACTCGGAATAACTTTTCGTTAAAGTTCTGCGAAAACTTCCGTCAATGTATCGCACGATCTCTTGATCGCGAGAGAACACGGGAACATAAAATCCATTAATAAGGACTACTTGTCAAAGATCGCGCGGATCGTAGTTTCGTCACTTATGTCGTAATTTGCAAAGTGAGTAAAGTTTCTTCATCACTGGCAATATGTACGCATACATACCCATACATTCGGATCACCTATAATGATGTAACGCAAATCAAATTTTCACGATCAAACGCGTGAACTGTGAGTAATATTACTCTCGCAATTTGAACATCCAATTAACAAATAAGAAGATACAAAAGTAAATAGATAAATAAATAAAGTTAAGGGAAGAGGAAGAGAGGGGGAATAAAAGCAGCGTCGTGTCCGCGAATTGGCGAATTGGTGCGCGGAAGCGAAATGTGCGAAATTGATGACAATTCATCGCGGAATCGAATTTTTACACGCGAGGAAGTGGCGGCTTTCATCGCGGAGAAGCCAGAAACTCGTTCTCGCAAAGCCGCAAACGCGTTTCAGTCGTCGGCCGAGCTCGTGGTCCTTTCTCCCGTCACATCCGTGTGAAATTTTCGAGTAAATCGTGAAAGGGCGCGATCGGCAATAACCCGTAATAAATCGAATTCCGGCGCGACGAACGCGGAAACACCTGTACGGCAGCTTTGACGTAAAAACTCCGATCTACGCAGAGAAGACGATAAAGGGAATTAACGACGTTTTGTCAAAGTTTAGATTTCCCTGCGCGCACGGCGTTACTCGCTATATCAGCGTTTCGTGCCGCATTTTTAAAGGGGATCGTATACAACGAGAACCATCCCGCTTGTTATTTCGGATAGAATGGGGATCAAGATTAATCGGACAGTATGCTCTCGGAATGATATCTTAATATCCTTCGTACAGAATGATTTAAAGTCTTTGCGTGGCTTTAACTTTTTATAACTTCTATTCTAAATATAATAAAATTTTTTTTCTTTTAAATATTCTATAAAAGGATATTAATCTGTAACAAAAATGAAGATAAAAGATAATAAACAAGTTTTACATGAGATAACTCAGAAGACGCCACACTTTTATTCTTGAATAACTTTTTAATGTATTTATTGAATTGAATTACGAAAGAAATACATATTATTTGTATTCTAGAAATCTTTCTTTATGTATACAAATTAACAAATTAAACTTTTGATATTTGTTTTATTACAAAAAATTGTTATATGCTGCCAAAAGAGATGACATTTTATATACGGTAGTAAAATTCATCTCCTATGGGAGAAGATATACTACAAGCAAATAAATAACATATTTAACGCAATATGGGCGTTCTCTGCATATTTTACTTATCTGAATACACAATCAAGGATTTATAAAAACATACTTTTTTATATTTTGTTAAATATTGTCTTTTTTAATATTGTCACAACAAACTTTTTGATCTGCCATTATCAACACACTTTTGCACAGTCAGAATGGCTAATGTGTTTGTATACTGTATACTGTCTTAAAAAAAATCTATAAACACAAAGTAACGTCTTCTCTCTTGTTATTCTTCCCCCGAGTTATTTTATTACATTTATTCTTAGAATTATTAATTTTCAATATGTTCATCGTTATTATAAAATTGCGAACTAAGTTTTATGACACGTTTTTCAGTTGATTTACAGTAATATACAATAGTTTACAGATCGTTTAAAAAGCTAGGTTGAAAAAATAATTTGTGACTCAAGTTTAAAAGTAAATTGGCTGTGCCATAGGAAGATCACGGAAATAAACATATTTGGTTGAATTAACTGGAATAAGTTTACTAGATTTCTGATTAAATTTACTTAGATTCTGATTATCTCAAATTGGAAATTGATTATTTCACAACCAAAATTCTGATAAATTTAATATCTAAGAAATTTAATAAATTTAATTAGAATCTGGATCGTTCATTTTTCACCACAATTTCAGTTAATTCAACCAAATATGTTTTCTCCGTGAATATCGTTTTTCAATGGCAGAACTAGTGCATATTCAGTGCACATTAAAGTTGTTATATATTATTCTAATCTAATGTCCAAAATTCACTGCCAGCCCTGAAAATCTACAGTTACGTTACGTGTATTATATATTTTCTGACAATAAATTTTGTTACACAGCCTAAATATAAAAGTGAGATATCTCAATTATTTTATCATAGAGCACAATAAAATATATTGAATATTTTGCAGTTTAATTCGTTTCTATATTTTTATTCTATATTTAAACGTACATCTTGTCGATTTGTGTACAAGTTTTGTAGTGCACTGAGTGCGCATTAGTTGTACCTATGAAAAATGCTATGGATCTTAGGCTTGTCTCTACCTGAAATTAACTGTATTACAAGGCAAAAAATATGTCCTATACATATCTGTATAGAATCTTAAAGATAATAATAATTCTCTAGAACCTCTTAAAACTTGTCCTTTTTGAAAATCGGCCTGTATTATCATGCAACATATTAGATTTTTTTCTTAAAAAAGATCTTAGAGACTTAGATTTTTAATAAAAACGAGCCTTTAGCCATGAAATAAAAATCGATCGAGCGCATGAATCTATGGATCCATAAATCTTGTAAAACAAGATCCGCAAATAATTAAGAAACTCCAAACTCTTCCAGTCCATGATGTTTTCTATTGGTGTTATCGAAAAACACGTTTTTACGTATTGTAATATTTTTTTTCAAGTTTATACATAATTTAAATTCAATTTCTACGTACACTAAAGTTATTATTATTACTTTGGAAGAAATCTCAAACGTGTTATAATTGGTTCTTCTCTTTGTACAACTTCTGTGCTTTCTTCTCTTATTATTATTATTATTATTATTATTATTGCAATCAATCCTCGAAATTTCATTCGCTATGTGTCAACTATTGATCGTTGGATTCGAAGATAGAAGAAGAAAAAGAAGAAAAAGAGGGAAAATATATTGGTGAATCGAAAACCGCATGGTAGGTTCTCGTGGGATAATCATAAAGTGACTCGCACAGAGCGGATAGGACACGTCACGTCGGTCGGTCGCGCGTTGATAACTTTCCGCGGAGTCGTTTGAAATATTCGTGAAGGTGCGGCGAGGCGAGCACGCGGCATACAGCTCGACCCTAAAGGCGAGGAGCGTCGAGCGCGGGTAACCGTCGCTCGCTTCTCTCTCGCGTGAATTTAAAGGCGGCTGCTGTCGTCGTCCCCCCGTTCCCCCTCCCCCCCCCCNCTC
>NW_012130091.1:2282959-2290518 GCF_000143395.1 Atta cephalotes
GTAGTAAACGTTTAAGGGCCGTCGTCGTCCGTCCGTCCCCCTCCCCCTCCCCCCCCTTTCCCTCCCCTCCCCCCTCCGCATCACCCTCTCGTCGTCGTCGCGCCACACGCGCGCTCTTCGCGAGAGAGGACTGTGCTGGGCCCCTCGATCGATCCACGCCCGCATAGTCGCGAGCGTGTAGAAGAGGTTGTTTGTCGGTGGCCGACTGGCCACGGTCGCCATCGACGACGACGCCATTGCCTGCCTGTCTGCCTGCCTGCCTGCCTGCTTGCCTGCCTGCCTGTTTGCTTGCTTGCTTGCTTCCTTCCTTGCCTGTCTCTACTCGCCTGCCTGTGTGCCGCACAGGAAGAATTTTTTATCGCGGGTTTTCCCTCCCGGAGTAAGCCGGCGGGTAATTAACGGCGGACCTCTCTTCTCGTCGCCCTTCTCCCCCACTCGCGCCTTCCTCCAGTTGCCGCGAATCCCGCGACGCCAAAAGACGACGCCCGACGTCGTCGTCCTTGTCTCTCGCGATCTTTAGTATCAAGATCTGCGCATTTATTTGTCGCCGACCTAACGGTTAGCCTAACACAGCCGCACACCTGCTGCCTCTCATTTCGACGAGAATTCGTGCGATTCATGACGCGCCTGAGAAAAAGTTAAGAGAAGTCAAGGAAGAAGGCGCCACGAAGTTTAAGGGTCTCGCCTTTAACGTATTTACTTCGAATTTACGATCCAACTGTGGCACTCGGAGAGATTACATGTTCTTCGCGGGTGTAATCGGTATTCGAGAATTATTCGCCAGCTGTTTCGAGGATTTTAAATGCGATAATGAATCATAATGTATGCATTTGTCCAACCGATCTGCAACTCTTCGCACGATAATGAAATTTCTTATCTATTCTCTCGATATAAATTATTATTTATTACGGTCTTTGGTAAAAATTTATGCATTTTTTGAGCAGTTGTTAAACAATTATATTAATTCTATTTAGTAACTGAAAAGTAAAATTTAGAATCCCAATCAAGACGTAACGTTTTGCCTGCATACTGTAAAAAAATATGAAATTTAATGTAATTTTAAGTTACACAAGTTGAATTTAATTTCATGACATAAAATTTAATGTATATGTAACTGAAAATATATTTGTGTACAATTATATAAAATTTAGTGTACTTTCCATACAATTTTATGTGGATTTGCATGAAGTTCAATGCTCACATTCATTATATTTAAGACTATTTAGTTTTCAGTTAAATCATTAGTTATGTTTGATCAACAAGCTTATGTTACATATTACTTAAAATTCATTAAAAAATTTCAAACAGTGCGCAATTACTGTGCAGAAAAAAATGCTCAAAATCTGAATTCATTTACTGAACAAAAACAAGATAATACAGTATTTTAATAGTCTATATTGTCTATATTATAATATTAGACATCTGATAAATGTATATATGCACATATTTTTACCAGGAAAGCTGTTTCAGGAGAGCCATTGAACAAAAATTCTTATCAAGTTCTCTCCATTTTTTCCGCAATATTATAATTAATAAATAAGAATGCAGTAATATTAAACAACAACTGGATGAGTGTCTAAAAAAATCTGCATACATTTCTATCGGGAATATATATGTTAAAGGCGCATTCGGTTTCTATATTAATAGGTAACGATGTAACAATAGCGCGATCATTTTCCACCTGATATATTGAGTTCGGCCGCCGGCGAAACTGAACGAAACGAGAAGAGACTGATGCACGAAATTCCTTTCAGATGAAAAAAAAAAAAGGTAAGAAAAAAGAAGAATAATAGCAGAGGATAGGATGGATAGATATGACGCATGGGCGCATCCAAATCGACCGCAGTCTTTATGTTTTAAATATCGAGCCATTCTAGCTGGTATCATCGCAGTTTACCTACCAAGTTCGCACCGACCGGCCGGCCGCCACGAAATTCTAATCCGCCGCGATTATACGCGCGATTTTTTTTCTACAGACGCACACGTGAACGCGCTTTCGAAAGGAAGGACACGCAACGCGGCGTCGACTTACATAATCAACGAGTAGCCGCGATCTCTTTAAATTCTTTTAGTTTCTTCCCTTTCTTGTTTCACATTGGTCTACTGCATATTTTCTACAGTGTGTCCTATATCTATTGTCATTGTCTACATGGACAGTCATATTTATTCTATTCTCTGCTATTATTCTTCTTTTTTCTTACCTTTTTTTGCGAAAAAGTATTTGACTCACTTATGTCAAAGCTAAAGAAAGAGACCTGAGGAATCCGCACGGCGCTTAACTACATAGCTAGACCCTTTCCGACAGAACAAAAGAATGGAAAGAAGTTGTCAATGGTTTCGGAATGACAGTGTTGGTCTGGAGATATTCGAAACGTCGGCGATTGCATTGACGCAAGGCCAGGTCTTAGCACCAATATTCTTTCAGCTGCATCATTGCGGTACCTGTATGTTCGGCACAGCACGCATGGCAAACCATTTCCGGCGCTCGCGCATGCCGTCCAAGTCATTGCCGACTTCTCACTTCGTGAATGTGCCGCGGGCATTGTCGGAAGGGCACGATCGGAAAATTAACGACCCTTCGAGCGTTAACTGCCGATTTCAGGTCGACGTTCATTTTCTCCCTCATCCTTTCCCTATCTCAGTCTCTCTCTCTCAGTTTGCTCGTTCGTTAAGTCCTTCCTCAGCTCCCGCGATTCGCGCCGTTTTCATCCGTTCCCCGCTGTCCCTTCTGTATCCCGCTTACCACCGCTCGTCCGTCCGTCCGTCCATCCCTCAGACCCTTCCGCTCCTCGTCCCTTTCCGTCCTTTCCTAACTATCGCCGCCGGCAGCTCTACCTACCTACCTACCTACCTACCTACCTACCTACCCCTCGAGGCTACGAATCGCAGATTGGTAGAGAGAGCGAGAGAGAGGGAACGAGAGCGGTCGATTATCTATAATCGATAGCGACTCCCGCGCTCCATATTGCCATAGTACGCACCGGAGATGGTGACTGACGTTTAAATACACAGACAAGACCGTAATATATCCCATCGTCGTCGTCGTCATCATCCTCGAGACCCTCGCGGACCTAAACTCGATGTATGTAAATCATTCCCTCATCGTCGTCGATATATCGATTCGCGCGGACGAAGACGGACGTTTAACGTTATTATTAAATAATTACGCTCTCGCGAACGAAGCTCTCGGAAGAACGCGAGGGTGTAAAACGCCCGCGACCCGCCGTAAATCCACCGGCTTGACCGGTAATGGATGTGCTATTATGCTATAGGGAAGACGCTCTTCTTCTCGAAAGATTGCGTCATCTTACTCCTCGATTTTACATCCTTCGTTCTTACGACAGACGCGCGTGTCACAAATGCGGAATAACCGTGCGTTATCGACCGACAATAACAATTTATGTAATCTTCATTTATCATAAATTTTTCATAGATTTTTAAATATCAGAAAAAGTATATTAAATATATCCGTTACAGCATTTCGTCATAGTATTGTGGCAATCACACGAAAAGTATCCCTTTTAATATTCATATGTTGCTTATATCTTATATCTCTTGTATCGATCGATTTAATATTAAATGGAAGAAAAAAATTGTAGAAGGAAATAAACAGTAGTATGAGACTTGGGGAAACTGTTGAGCTTCGCCAACTTTCGTGTTCTACTACATGAAATGTGAAAATAGGTCAGTCGTCGATTCAAGTTTACGTAACTTTACATTTCCTTTTTTTACAAAATCTCTTCAAGGAGACGATAAAAAAAATATATAACTTTCTGAATATCGCGATAGAGAACAACATCGTTAATCATCAATCTCCAGTGACGCGACGACGTGGCGATTCTAAATGTGCGCGTTCAGCCGTTTGAATTATTCTAACGGCCTTTGAATCGGGTTATCAAAACTACTCGGCAATTTCCTCTCGGTCGAGATAGTCGATTTTCATAGATAGTTGTTTTTTCGACAGTTGTTTACTGTAGACACGTGTGGATATTTCGCGAAAAAACGTCTACTTGGCTAGACTCGGGTGCGCAAAAAATTATGACAAATTATTTTACATTATAATTCTAAATACCGATTATGCACGTTCGAAACGTGCATCTGTTCGTTAAATCCTATCAAACTTTTTTTAGAATCATTAAGGTTGACAAATTGGAATTATTACTAATTTCTTAACCTTTGGCTACGTATTTGTAAAGAAAACGGCACAGCGCAATTTTGCTGAAGAATCTAAAAATTTAGCTAAATACAATTCTAAAAATAATTTTGTTGAACCACTAAAATAATTTTGTTGGAATTTCAAGCATGATAAACAATGTTGCAAAAAGTTTTGACATTCTAGCATTCAGTTTAAACGTTCCACATAATAATTTTATGATCCAACAAAATTATTTTCAGATCTGTTTCTAACTAAAATTATTTTCTATAGCGGTCTCAGTACCAACATTCTAAGGTCGGTCCCATAATTTATGGAAACTGCAACTTAAATCAATTCAGCGTTGATAATTAGAAAATGCACGCTTGTATCTATTGAATCCTATGTATAAGATTCCGATTATGAAGGATCAAAGAACTAATACTCTAGAACTGCTAACACACTAAATAAATAGAATCTTTTGCTTTTTGGAAAATCAATTGACAAATGAACAAATTATGCAAATTGCATTGTATCCTTTAGAATACCCTTCTTTTTCTTTAAGTGGAAACGTAAATTTTACACCAAGATTTTTTGTACCAAAAAAATATACCAAAATCCTTTGTTCCCTTTTTTTCAATCATATAAAGAACTCTGATTGATTGAATTTCTTATGTTATGCATCATGTAAAAATCTGTGCTTCCCGCTTTATACCGAAATATTACAAAATATGCCTTTTACGAGGAAGAGATTGAAAAGCATTTTGTATTATTCAGAAACTAAAAACGATCATCAAAGAAGTACAAAGAAGTTGAAAATGCTATACATTTTTCATATTTAAAGAAAAAATTAAAAAATTATTAAACTGAATTGTCAGATTAACAATTCAGCTTAATAATTTTCTTCTGTTGTCTTATTGTACTACTATATATTATAAGTAAAAGACGAAATTAATTTTTTATTGTATTATTTGTCAAATTAGTTCTTAAGATTTGGCCGAGCTGCTCATGTTTTAAATTTAAATTTTTCAGTCTCATTCTTCATATTTAGAATATTTACGAAATTAGATATTCGAATTTTTCGAGACTTTAGTTAGACAATTGCAGATAAAACACATATATTACACATATGTTGCAGATAAAACACATATATTACATAAGATAAAAATAAAAGAAATCAAATTTTGACGATGCACTATAAGAAAAGAACAAAGAAAAGCCTGATTATATCTTTTTGCATTAAGAAATGTTATTTTCGCACGAATTTTCGTTAAGCTCTGAACTGCGTAATCTTTAAACAATAGAAGTTGATTAAATAATTTGACTAGCGCTATTTTATTTACGAAGTTTGAACCAGTTTCATCCTTTTCTCGAATCTGTGAATCCTAGTTGAAATTAATCTCTTATTCGCATTTCACCAGTGACATTTGTCGATGATATATAATTGCCACAAGATAATTTATTAAAATTAAAATTCCTTTTCACTTGTCTCTCATAATAAACGAATAATAAATCAATCGATTGCGGACATTTGTAAAAGAAAAGAATCTTCCGAAAGTTAACGCGGAAACTTTTTGTGGTTATTTATTGATACACACAATGAAAATCTTTTATTGTCTTCAGACAATAAAAGTTTCCTAGTTTTCATTGAATGTATTGGTAAATAATCGTAGAAATTTAATGTTTCGCGACAAAAAAGATTCCTCCAGTTTTTTTTTTTTTATTGAAAGAAACCGATTTAACTTGTTTATCTCATTAGAATTTGTTTGGGATTCAGGCTTAGCTAATGTGTCGCATTCTTAATAATCGCTTGAAAATTCAAAATTTTTTTCTTTCTTTTCTTCACTTGAAAAAAACATTGCTACAAGAAACGTATTTTAATTTTGTTTTTTTTCTGGAAGTCCTTCAAACGTATAACATTTTATTTTCTTTTGCAAGACACCAGTTCTCGACATTTTCGATACTCTTTCATCAAATTATAACTTATGTTAAAATACTAACGCAAGACCATAAAACAGAGCCAAGTTGATTAACTACTTTTGACTAACTAAGATAAATGACAGCAATTCGATACGAATTTTTTCAGGTAACTTTTCTCTTGCTATGTTTGTTCTTGTTTGAAGTTCGCGTAACGGCTTTTCGTACTTTCCGCTTCTCCTTTCCCTCTCGCTTGCCGGTGTATTCAGCAAGTTCCAAGGTGAAGGACCGACGAAACGAAGTTGCGAACGGCCGATTAAAAAGCCAGTTGAAAGCACAAGATTAACGCGTGCCGATATATGTATTTTCGCGCACATGTATTTTCCCATTCACGGCCATTCACTTCATTCGCAACTCATGCCCAACACAAGGCCAGTACTACGGATTCTACGATTATTGCTGGAGAGCCAGGAGTGAAGAGAGAAGGGAATCGCCGCCGCCGCCGCCGCCGCCGCTGCCGCGCCGGTTCCGGAAGCATCTCTCGGAGATCTCTCTTCATTCATAAACTCTTTCTGCCGTAATGGAATACTCGGTCGACGGAGTATAAACCAAACGAGAGAGAAAGACAGAAAGAAACAGAGAGGGTTCGAGAGATAAAAGAGGAGAGAGAAGAATGAGTATAATAGGAAGGTGCATGAGAAAGTTAAAAATAAATCAAAACGCATGGCGAATACACTTTCCTGATGGTACGTCTTAGAAATACGTATTTCGGCTTTTCAGAAAAAAAATGAGCAGCAAACAAAAGGACCTCATTGATCGTCCATTTATCGTCCATCTGTCCGAAAGCGAGGCGAGTCCATGAAGAGTATGGCGACGGTAACAGGAACGCATATCGCGATAGGAAGGTCCAGAGTACACCCACTTGGTACTTTTATGTATGTATGTGTACTTGTACGTTTGTATGCGTGCGAATATGAACATGTGCACCGGCAAAACATGTAGGTGTGCTCTCTTACGTTCGTACGTATATGAACGAGAGGACCACACATTGGTCGTCGTCGTCGTCGTCGTCGTCGTCGTTGTCGTCGTCGTCGTCGTCGTCATCGTCGTCACCGTCGGCTTTCACCGCGGATCCTTGAAAGGGCAGAGGTGAGGCTCCAGCGAACCGTACACAAAACCGCTTCGCTACAAAATCGGGAGAGATTGGACGTCACGAATATCTACGGGTGGCTTTTTTGCGTCGTCGGGGTTAGACCTTTGAAAGGCCGCGTTCTCCTGCTGCGCGGAAGGTTAGTCGTTGCTGCCTGCAGAAGGGTGGAATGACGTAACTCGGTCGTCTCGCTCGGACACTCGCTCAACGAGCGATGGTTTTATATATATATATATATATGTGTGTGTGTGTGTGTGTGTGTGTGTGTGTGTACGTAATCATTTCCACGACCACGTTCCACCACGATGATAACGCTAATATCTCGCGTATGTCGCGCAACTAATTGAGAACATCCAAAAA
>NW_012130091.1:2290538-2291969 GCF_000143395.1 Atta cephalotes
TTCTATTTTATTCCACATCTCTTATTGTATCAGTTTTAACATTTAATAACAAGCAACACTGAATTATTAATTTTTTCTAATTTTTACACGAGTGTCTCGTACTTGTTTTATTCTCCAGCAATCGCATCAAGCATTGTATCGAGGTCCAAGTATAACGCGCAACATCCGCCTCCATTCGCGGAACGCATTCATTATCGTCGGTCGAGTGAGACCAGTGAGATTCGGGCAGAAATTTCGCGCAGCCTTCTTCCCCAAGACGAATGGCATCCCGTCGTTCCAGAAGCGAGCGCGCTAACCGTGAGGCTTCGAGGCACCAGCCGTGGTTATTGGCCGATCGCGAACGTGCCGAGCCGCGCCGCGCCGCGCCGCGCCACATCGCATCGCATCGCATCGCATCGCACCACGTCTCGCCTCACCGCGCCATACCAATGCCATGCCGATCCGCGAGCGCGCCGCGCCGCGCCGCGCCGGCGTTAATGCGGCTTTGGGCGTCTCGCGGTCCCCCCCGTAGCCTCCTCCACCGCCCGCTGCCTCTCTCTTCCCGGTCCCTAAGTTTTTTTTCCTCTCTTTTACATGCGCCTCGCGCGGCCTTCGAGAGATCTCTCCTTCGCCGAGGGAGCGCGAGCAAGAGGCGATGGCGAGGGGAAAGATGAGGAGGCAGACGC
The DNA here is from genome assembly GCF_000143395.1 of Atta cephalotes. Classification (NCBI taxonomy): domain Eukaryota; kingdom Metazoa; phylum Arthropoda; class Insecta; order Hymenoptera; family Formicidae; genus Atta; species Atta cephalotes. The sequence goes on from NW_012130091.1 coordinate 2,291,204, forward strand.
GGACGCGAACGCGGACGCGGACGGGCCCGGAGGGGGCGGCGGAGTGAGGAAGGCGTAGACGAGAAAGAAAAAGATAAAGGCGAAAAAGATGCGGGAGAAGGTTCGCTCCGCGGGCTTCTGGCCTGAACAGTGAGCGAGGTAAAAATCGCGAGGGCCGTCAATTAGGAGCGCCCGTGGTTCTCCGGAGCTGTTTCTTCCTGCGCGAACAAAGAGCGACTTTGTCGCCTACTGATGCTTCCAGTCTCTTGCTGGACGGAGATATTGACGAGATATCGGCGGCGAACATCGGAATTTGGTCCGACGTCGTTTGTTCGTGGTGATTGCGGGGTCTTAACTTTCGTCGGGAGATACGGTTAATCGCGCGAGGAATTCTCGGTTGAACATTGCCAGAATGAGGATTTATAATGTAATGAGGAATTCAGAAACGAATGTTTCAGATGACGGACACAGAGCGTAATAATGCGTAATAATGCGTAATAATTGTGATAAAAGAGACTCTGGCAATTTTTAGACTTGTATTAAGATGTATTTCATTTCTTGTGTATGTTATTTTTTTCTTTTTAACGACAGATGCTCTGACTAATGTAAGATCGATCATTTCTTTCGGATATTAGATCAGTTAAATTTATATATACGATTATCAATAACCGTTTGGTAATCAGCGAAGATAAGTAACGATCAAATATAGCCACAGAAAAACGAACACAGTTCGACGAACTCGCCGTTTTATAAAATTCTACGCTCTCTCTTTCTCTCTCTCTCTCTC
>NW_012130091.1:2293154-2303760 GCF_000143395.1 Atta cephalotes
CAACTAATTATGTGATGCGGCATTCTCTCTCTCTCTCTCTCTCTCTCTCTCTCTCTCTCTTATCAGAGATATACTTTTAAGAATGAGAGAGAGAGAGAGAGAGAGCATGCATCATTGCCTCGTAACGTATTACGTTAAGCTGTTATAACGAGAACTGGAAAGGTTTGTCGGCGAGTCAACGGCAACTTTTAATTCAATTCCGTTACCGCGGAACTTTCCTCTTGCCGCACCTCGTCGCCATGCCTAGCCGACGACATCTCGCCATACCTACGAATGACTACCGGCGCAACCACAGACGAGAAAATCGCAGCGATTACACACCATGACCATTACCATTATGTCGTCCGCGAAAGCTATTTATTAAAACGACGCGAGAAGTCAGACGTCCAGGAATGGATTATAAAGGCGCGTTTTACGCGTGTCAGTGAGAGTTCGCCTGAAATTCTGTCTCAATTACCTTTTGCATAGTCAAATTGTTGGCGTAACAATTATGTACAAAGTACTTACTTTACAGTTAATGATACAATCAGGAAAAAAGTACAAAATCGAAAATACAAAATCAAAAATTGTCTGCGAAACTATCTTATTGCCGAAAAAATCAATGTCATTTGTTTAAATGGCTTAAGTTCGTGGCACATATAGAAACATGTCAAACATTAAGATGTAAAAAAAATTAGCAAATCAAAGTCGAAAACGTAAAATTATTAATTACTTCACATTTTCCACTCATATATATATATATATATGATTATTGTTTATGTTTAGTGTTCTATGTGTTTGTCTATGTGTTTGTTAGAAAAAGAATACTTACAAATTTATTTGTAAGACATATTTATTTCATTGAAATAAATTCTTATTTAAATACATCAAAATAAAATTTTATTCCTAGCAAATAATTTTTACTTTTTTATAATTACTGAGATATATTTCACAGAAATGTGAAATATATAGTTGGTCATTACAATCAATTTTTTTCATAACATAATAAATATCGAAGAAAACGTCGGAAGTAACATTTGCTTCGCATTACTTCGACAAGAAAATAAATTTTGTCTTTGTTTTATAATTTTTCAAAAATAAAATTAAATGAATGAATTACACTGAAAAAAATTTCTGGTTGAAAATAAACGAATCAGAAATTTCTGATTAAATTTATTAGAATTCTAGTTGAGATAACTGGAATTCTAGTTGATACAATATTTCTGGTAAAATCTACTAAAATCTTATTTTTACAGAATAATTATATTAATCAGAATTCTAATTATGTCAACTAGAATTCTAATAGACTTAAATGAAAATTCTGATTCGTCTGTTTTTCACCAGAATTACTATTTAATCCAACGAGACTATTTTTCTCAATGTATGTATAAGGTAGAACATATCATGGTATAAGAATATAAAATATTCCATTGCATTTAATAACGGCAGATTAGTCAATAAATGCACACGATAGCGATCATATTCCTTTTTACAATTTGAGACAACATTTTAAGTGGTCAAGACGATAGTTATTTTTTTTTATCTTCGAGAATGGAATTATTATATCATGTAATATATATTTACTTGACTCAAAGAAAAAAATCAATATATATTACAAATGCATATATCTTATTACTATTGTGAAAATTACAAAATGGTAGAGGACTTTTCGACTCAATTAGTCCGCTCTATATACACAAAAGTGATTGGCAAAAACTTTCGGGACACCCTGTATATTATTCTTATGTAAAAATAAAAATTTTGTTTCCGTACCAAAATAATTCTATTTGTAACTACAAAAGATCTATAAACATACGAAATAGTTGTGTCATTAAATTATAAGTTTATTTAGTAAATTTAACAAATTAATATTGTCGTAGTAATCAACGGTTTGATTGATCATATATCAACAAATAGTTTTTGTGTCACAGTAACAAAACTTTGGTTATTGATACAAAACATTTCTTTCAATCTATTATGTATTGGCGTAACGTTATGTACTGAAATGAAAAGATCGAAATATGAAGATATTCATTCAGTTGTAAGAATGAGTATCAATTTTTAGAAATATGACATAATTGAAAGTATTTATTAGATGCATCTGATGTATATACATACATTATGCACATACAGACAAAAATTAAAAAAGAAAAAATTATTTATCAGTTGTTCAATGTAATTTTATTTATCCATATTAATAATCATGTAATTTAATATACAGGGTGAGGCAATAAGAATACTTAACTTAGAATATCTTCGTTATTTTTAGAGATATGAAATAATATATTTATTGAAATTGTATAGCATCAAGAGGGATACAATATTGTTACTAATAATTTTTCTACAAGTGGAGACGCTTCGGAGATTTGAAAGTCACCTTTATTTTTTTTTTAATGGAACTGTATGATTTTTTTAATGTAAAATGATTTTTCTATTATTCTGTATATAAAGTAAGTAATAAGATAGAAGTATCGAAAAATCAATAGTTTACGAGATATTTAATATTTTATGCCAACATGTGTTAGAATAAAATATAAAATATCTCGCAAATTAATTGATTTTTTTACCTTAATACTTTTATATGCAAATTAATTAAAGAAATCATATTTAAAAAATTATATAATTCCACTAAAAAAAAAAATGAAGTTGATCTTGAAATCCTCCGAAACGCTTCCACTTATAGAAAAATTATTAGCATATTATACCCGTCTTGATGCTATACCACATCAATAATTATTTCATATCTCAAAAAATAGCGGAAATATTCTAAGTGTAACAGAGTACTGCTCCCCCCCCCCCTCCCTCCCCTCTGTGTAGGCTAAATTATATTAACAATCATCATTCCCGATAAATTCTAAAGTAGAAATTTTATAAAGAGAAATACGTTCATGCATGATCAACTATTTTATTTTAATTCTCAATGGAAAAACTTCTGTGATATCAAGATTATTCTTTCTTAATTCTCCAATGGCGAATTCAATCGGAAGAATTAGTGCGCATTAAGAACTAGTGCATATTAAAGCCGTTGTACACTGATTTAATTTGAATATAAAAGTGAAATGCAAATATTTCGAATTATAAAATACATATTTTACCTAATAGTACAATAAAATGTATTGAGTATTTCAGGATTTAATCGATTTCTATTTATTTAATTTCTATTCTATTTTATTTCTAGTTTATTGTTTCAACGTTATTTTGTGTACGACGGCTTTAATGTGCATAGTGTATACTAAGTGTGCCCAATCAATTCACTATAAGTAAAATCATAAATTTTTTAAATATAAGTCCAATATCATCATTTTGCATAACATAAATCTAATATCTAGAAATGTCAGGGAATGGAAGTAATCTGTTATATATTTGTGACGAAGTTACAGTTACAAATTACTTTATTTTTGATAATTGTAACGATAGTTACATTTGTTTAAGTAACGGTAATCAATTTTATAGTTATTTTTATTGTTACTTTGCTTGCACACGATTGGACAAGCCACTTATAGCGTTTGAGATTAGAAAGCTCCTAGGCACTCGTCTACTGTGATTGATGGTCATCGATTTTAAAAAAATAATGGAAAAGTAACGAAAAATTACTTTCTCAAATAACGAGTTACTTTTAAAAATCGATGACCAAAAATCGATAAATAACTAATAACTTGTTACTTTTTCTACTCGATAAGAAGTAACTGTAATTTATTTTAAAAAATAACTGTCCATTCTCTGAGAAATATGATTTTTCAAAGTGTCGCGTGGCATAACGAATCAGAACTAAATATTAAATGATATTTTACGGTTTCTCAGAGAATAACAAGTTATTTTTTAAAAGTAACGTGCGTAGCTTAAATGTCGATCGGTCGAACCAAAGTTGAAAATCGGCCGAAATGGCAAGTAAATCCTAGCACTGATTTATAATTATAGATGCTTTGAACCAAGCTTGATTAAATAAGTTTGCATTTGCGAAAATTCTTCATTTTAAGTAGTTAAGTCGAAAAATAAAATAACAATAATTCGATCTCTTCGCGGATCGATTTTTTTTAAGGTTAGTTAGATGTTGTAGTACAAAAAGTTTTGCTCTACATATGCAAACATAAAGATGGGGGCCTTATCTGTCCATAAATGTCGTATTAACGAAATTTTAACTTTAGAAATTAGAAAGGAGCACTAAGAGGGCAGAAGATATTATTGTGATTAAGATGTTATGGTGCTTTGATCACAGTGAGTGTCCTTATTTTCAGGATAATTAATTATAATCTTAAAGTTCATAAATTAATTCTCCATATTCTCTATTTCGATATTTTTTCATTTTTCTTTTTCTTTCACTCTTTTTTGAGTTTAATTCTGGATTTAAATTCTCGATGTAGGGGAGCTCATTATGACAGGATAACTTTTATTCACAGCTTATATTAGTTTGTGTTGTCTCTGAGAAAGACTCAAAAGTGAGCTGAAACATGTAAGAGCGTTTAGTAGAATAAGTTTTACGCTTTATAGGTATATTATTTGCGCGACGTCTTCTGCGCCTCCTAGTGCTCTTATTTTTTCCAATTTCTTTTGATTTATAAGAAGTCTTTGTTAGTTTCATTTGTTACACGAATTTAACATCGAAGTTTAAAAAATAATAAAAGAGTATGATTAACATTTTTATAAATTTTAACAATAAAAACTACGGTATAATTAAATTTTTATAACTTTACATCATACAAAATACAAATATTTATAAATTTTATAAATACAATTTTTTAAGTTTACAAAAAACTTTCTTCTAACTGTGTGATTAAAGAATCAAAATTACAGTCTTTAACTATTTCATTTTCAGTAGAAAGCAAGATAATGCACAAGCATTTAGCCTTTTTTGCCCCATTGTAGAGCGTAAATGTGATTTTATCAATTTTAATTTACTGAAACTTCTTTTACCAGATGCCAAAGTTATAGGTAGAGTGTGTTGTGTTTTGTTGTGTGTGGCAAAAGCTATGACTTATTTGAAAATATTTCTTCTAGATTATTTTTTATTATATAGAATAATAATTCTTTTCATTTCTTGCGGATCTCTAATCGAATCAATAGAATTTGAGAATTTTGGATGGCAACCCTGGAGACGAGACGGATTGAATCCGTCTCATCGTCACGGTTGCTTTCAAAATTCTCAAACTCTATCGCCTCGAGTATCATTTTATCCTTGTTGGACACCGAATATTGAATAAAGATAAAAAATGTTCGGAGTTGACAGTCGGGTTCGTGAAAACTACTCGGCGCGGAGTCTCGGACAGAATGAGTGCCTTGCGCGGTCTTGTGCTAAAAAGGATTCCGCGTTTTATACCTGAGCCTCGCAACATTTTTTTTGTACAGTTTCGCTTTCAAAGAGGCCAAAGATAGTCAAGAAAATTTTGAATACTGATAATAAAAATAGCTATACTTGAACGTTTACAGATTTTTATCAGTTTTTTTAATTACGTACAAGTTCATATTTAAAAGCTTTAAAATTATTAATTATTAATTATCTATCTACAGTTAGAATTATAAATAAAAATTACAATTTTTGCACAAGCAGTTTTTATCTAAATTTATTCATTTCTGAAGTATAAGTTTTATTAAAACCGATATAGTCATTTATAGTCAGAGATTATAAAGTCTCAAGAAATTATCTTTTTTTCTTTTCAAAAGCTACTAGATAAATAGACACTTAATTCAAATTAAATTGTTATAAATGGCTTAATGAAAATATATGTGCATTCCTAATAATATAATTTGTGACATTCATTTTTAAAGATCATTTTTAAAGAATTTTGTATATTATTTATATAAGTCCCTAATTTGTAAAAATTTCTTCAGATTTTCCGATTACCTTTACTATGTTGGATTACTTTGAAAGGAGAGATTTTTATATAATTTATGAATTTACATAATTTATGAATTTATAGAAGAAACATCTATCTTTAGAATCAGAATGTAATCTTGTACTTTTACTTCTTGAAACGGCAATATCTCTCTCTAAGAAAGAGATTTCTACAAATCAACTAAAACATCTGTCGTTAAAAACAGATCTTTGATCTTTTCAAGATATTGTGTTATCATTACTGTCAACAATCGATTAAGAAGGATTTTTATTTCTCTAAATTTTTAATATTAAATTAAGTGAACCATCTAAGACAGTAAGATTTATATATTTCGATGGAGCAATAAATAAAAAATTCTACACATCCAATTCATAGTATATAACAAGAACTTAAAAGTTGGAATGTTCAGTTGTATTCGATATTTCATGTTTAATACTATATTGATATACACTAACATAACGCCGCAGGGCATTGTGGATAAATGCATTTAAGACAATTGATTTCGAAGTATACGAATCTCGATATGATCTCGAATTTACGAAGATTTTGAAATGTAAAATAGTAGCGTTAATTTTATTAAACTGAAGAGCACCTGATGTGAAAAAGTCAAAATGTCTGTATGTATGCATAATTGTTAGTCTACAATAAACATATAAATATTGTATAGCACGAACAACAAGCTTCTGCCTTTTTACAAATTGATTATTTAAATTTTACTCGTTGGAGCCTATTACATTTAATTTTAAACAACAAAAAACATTATGTATTTATATAAGAAATAATCGACTCAAATCCTTGTTCAAACTTTGTGTTGAATTTTCAACATATCCGAGTTTTAATTTAACATAATATGATTGTGTTATTTGAATAATTTATGTTAAATTAAAATTTAACATTTCTCACTGTTAAAATAACAAAATTTATAGGTAAGTAAACAAATAACAAAAATAATGTAGTTTTAAAACATAAATTCTAATATTAAATAAAATGTATGTGTTTAATATATTATAAATGTTAATTTTATTGAAGAAGTATGTTCTGTACAACTAGTTATAGTATATTTTATATGTAAAAAGGTACAGATATTTTTGTATTATTTCCTCTTTGTAATAGTAAATATTTATTAAATCTATATATTGCACATGTTAAATATCCCAAAGATTATTGTTTAAACTAAAAATGTAACTAAATAATAGCGTCTAATTTCAGTTAAATTTAACATTATAAATGTGTCAATTTAATATAAAATTTGTTTTGATATTGTATCAAAGTATTACGCTCCTTGTTCATTTTTTACATAATATTTATATTACTTTCTAACATATTCATTTTATGTTAAATAAGCACAAAAATTTGAATGGACCGTTTCGGACATGTAAAATTTAACACAAATTTTTTACTGTGTATATGCATTTCTCTCTTTGTTTAGTAAATCCAGATATATTAGACATTTTGATTAGAATGACGAATCTGATAATGGTCGATAGATAAAAAATGCAAAAAAATGCAAAAAAGAAAAAAAGAACGACATTTATAACAATGTTGAAAAAAAGAAACGTTGGAGAACCTTTATGGAGAATCTTTATATGTACAGCGAAAAGGGCTTCCCAAGACTAAAATCCTGGAACGGATCCAGGAAACGGAACTAAAGACACACTTGATAACCGTAATTTGTTCAAAAGATAGAAATCTATAGAAAGAAAAATCTTAAAATTCTCTAAGCACATAGTGTTGTTATGAAAAGAAAAATTAGTAAAAGGAATACAAATAAGACTTGGTTATTCAACCTTTAACATTAGAATTGGATAGAATGACTTCTTAATATATAACATGGGATCGTAAAATCTTCACACGCGATACATATACGTGTGTGTAAAGAATAAAATTAAAAAGAAAAAAAAAAGAAAAAGAGTGAAACGTAATTTTTTGACGGCCTTTGATATTGTCAATAACTCGCGATACCTTTTTTTCCAAGCTCGTACTAGCTCCCTTTGACACTACGTTACTTCGTTAAATATCATACTTTGTCGGGGGAACATTTTTGTTACCATGTGAAACGATCGTTACTTGACAAGAAAAAAAGAGAGAAGGAGAGAAAGATTGGTATGGTGAATCGATGAGTATTTTACGGGAGCGTCGGTCGATTAGCGAAAGGGATGCTTTCGGCATCAGATGAGAACTCGACTCTTTAATTCTCAGAGCATTAAAATCGATTCCTCTCTCCCGTCGTGGAATTCCCTTTCCCCATTTGCGAAAGAGGAACGGAGAAGACCGATAAGTAGTTTCTCTCCCATCCCCGTGACCTCCCTCAGTAATAATACTGTCCCTCTCGGTTTAAGTTTCCTTTTGAATAACCTGTAGGTCACCGCATAAAAAGGAAACTTGTTGCGTTTACTTTATGTGTGTATACATATACCGAGAGTGTCTCTCTAACCCATACTTTCAGCCGCCAGCGATAGAATACCACGTGGATGCGGCGTTTGTAGAAATGCGGTCGGTCCCGAGATAACTTTCGCAATGATAAACAGTTCTTATTAAATAGCCCGTAGTCATCGAGATTATTGATTCGAGCGTTTCGTGCACATTCAAAAAAAGAAAATTATAGTAATTCGTTCGTTTATACATCTATATCTCCAAATCTCCCGTATATCTTTTCATTCGTTTCTAATTGCTTACGTAATAACAGTAAAAAGATGAGCGCGCGGAATATTGTGGGTCAAGGACAGCCTGTACAGTGCACGCGGACATAAATACATGCGCAGAGAGACGGAGGGAGAGAGTGCCGACGTACTTTCCGCTATCTATAACAGAGCTCGCAATAAAAACGGACTGTAACGGCGGCCGGTGAAACGAAAGCGAAACTCACGGTCGGATAATAGTCGTCGTTATTACCGGGGCTCGCGCAATCTAATTAAAATTACTTTGCGACCGTTCGCACATTGTATGCGAGGAGAAGGAAGGGAGGGAGGGAGGGAGGAAGAGGAGGCGGAGGACACGAGCCTCTGGTTGGATACGCAGTTAACTCGATAATTTGTGTTTTGGGCCGAGTGCCGATCGTTAAAGCATCTGGTCGAGAACTGTTTCGACGATGAATGGAATTGAGCCTGAACAGACCGAATCTCAATGTAGCTAGCTATCGTCGTGCACTTGTTGCAGTGCGTCGCCACCCCGAGCAGAAAGATAGGATCGACCCGCTTCTATAACTCCGGCTGGCTTTCTGATATATGACTATACAGGCGAGCGCATACATGGAAATGCACGTGTACATATGCGCAAGCTCAAACACAAATACACAGTACAACGCTCCGAGCATCCGTAATGGCTTTATCATAAGGGATGAAACGGGAGCCATTAAGTAACGCGAGATCTACGATTGAGGGCGGCAAACAAAAGCCACGTACCGATTAATTTGATAATAACACCGTTGCCTAATTGAGCGGAGCGATTTAATTGACATCCACGTAATCGATCGACCGTTCGAAACTCAAGCTCTTGATAATATGCCATAATAATGTAAATTATCTTCATAACTCGATCACAATCGATCGAGGAATTAAATTTATAAGTTAAAAAAAGATATCGAATTTTTCTTCAAAAGAAAAATTCTTTTTTTCAAGGCTATCTACGGCATTGTTACGTTCGTTGCGAAATTATTTATTTATTTAGAGTAGTGTCTAATTTTAATAATAAGTTCAATTAAAAAATAAACAGATACTTTTACCTTATTTAAGAATTTTATATCATCTAGTTGACTTATTTAAGAAGCTAATAACATTTAGAACAGAATTTTATATATTTTCGGTTAATTTTGACAAGTTTTATAAAAAATGTTACCTATATCTTATAGATATACCTATATAGATACAAGCAAACTTGGAAAATTGACATGAGCTTGACTATCTTCGAAGCCAAGCTAAAGAGATTTGATCAGTTTTAGAAGAAAATATCGGAAAACATTAAAAGCTAATTTATCTCTAAATTACTAAATATGTCATCGAGCAGTTTTAGTGCTTATGTCACTAAATTATTACATGATAAACGGTTTCAAAAAGATATATCTTACTCAAGCAGAAGAAGAAATCATAATATCAAAATGATATTAAAAATTTTGAAATGATTATTATAACTCATTTTTCAATTTTATAACTCATTTACGATTAATTTTTAAGTCATTTCAACATTATCGTGATTCGTTCTGCTTGTGTAGGTACACTGAGAAAAACCGATTTAGTTAAATCGATTAATTTTTTGTTTGAATCTGCAAACCTTTGTTGATACAATAAATATAATTTAATTGAGGCCAAGCATTTGGTTACAATTAATATTTTATTTATTGCTGATAAACAAGTTTATTAGATGTCAAAGTTTATCTAAAACAAGTAAAATGTTTCGCTTCAACTAAATTATTTTATTGCAATGCCAAGGCTGGTATTCAGATCTTATATTTAAAATCGTCTTAAATATAGTCTTAAGAAATATCTTCATAAATCAATTAGAGGACCGAATTAACGTCTTATAGATATTCCTTAAAGACATGATTTGAAATAAGAATGAATTATGTGAATACCATCCCAAGAATATTTTTTTGTCCATATCCAAACAAAAGATTCTATTCAACCAAGTGTACTATAAACCGTATCTGTATATATTAGGTGTAGTAAAAGAAATCCATTATTTTCCATTCAATTTCATGCAAAAATAATGGATTTCTTTTTATTACACCTAATATTAGGAAATCAAGATATATATATATATATATATATATATATATATATATATATATATATATATATTAT
>NW_012130091.1:2305855-2310144 GCF_000143395.1 Atta cephalotes
GAGAGAGAGAGAGATCGGAATAGAAACAGGGACGAAGAAAATACGGGGAAGCGAAGGAAGCGAGAGGAACAAGATGAAACGATGGCGAGAGAGAAAGCGAGACGACCTACTTCGACGTGGTCCGCGACTCGCTCGTCGCCCCAGCAGCGTTCGTTCCCCCGCAACCCTCTTCAGCATTCCCTCAACCGACCCTCGACGCGTATACCGTTGCGCTTTCCTCCTCTTCCTTCTGCCCCGGCCGTCCCTTCCCCGCCGACCCTTTCTCCTGCCTCTTCACGACCCTCGAGGCTGTGACTGCCTCCTCCCCCTCCTCTTCATCCGCCCGTTTCCTCATCCCTCTTACCTACCCTATGATGCCTCCGCCGCCACCCGACAACGGACCCGAACCCTTGGCGCCCCTTTGCTCTTAGCCGCGGATGCGAAAGCCGCGCAGCGTTGTAGGTATATGGAGGGATGCGAAGGAGGTTCTAACCAAGCAAGCTTCTCTCGGCAACGAGCCACAAGCAAGTTGCCGTAACTCGCGCTCTGGTAAATTTCCACGGAGACCCTGCTGTTTCTCGACATACCTGGTCCTCTCTCCTTATCTCTTTCTCTCTCTCTCTCTCTCTCTCTGCTTTCTTTCGCTTTGCCTTCTCCGTGGTAAGAGCCACCGCGACGGAGCTTACACATGTATATATATATATATATATATATATATATATCTTATTATAGTGTTGGTCCATCTCTGTGACATTGCCGTGCACTTGTACTGTGTATGCGAGCTCTCTTTCTTTTGTCATGTTCTCGATTTTCTTCGTCATCCTTCCTGCATTTTTCTACCACCTTCGTTTCTTCCTCTGCCTTTTTCAGGTAGAGAGACTAGAAAGTATGCTGGCGTATCGGGATTTCTTCCCGCCCGGCGATTACGCGAGCTCTCCCGTTCGTTGCGAGTCGCGTCCGCTTACGTGTCCGGGGAACCGAATGACAGAGTACGTGCGACGATGTGTCAACGAGAGCGAGGTACGAGGGACAAGAAGGGAAGACAGGCTATCGATTTTCTTTTTTATCGGTTGGAAATTTCGAAATCGCACGCCGAAGGGCTCTCGCTCGATTAAGGACGGTCAACGAGAGGCCGAGAGAGGGATGGGATGGCCGGGTAATAGAGAAGGGTATATCGCGTCAGAGGGCCTACTAGCTCGATTAGGACGCGAATAACGGTGAGGGCGAGGCACTATCGGACGGCCGGATAGGTTGATAGACCAAGGGTGAAGGAGGAACATGTCCACCCCCGCGGCGTAGGGTTGATCGATCGGGCGCAACATCGGCTAGATTGTGATTCTTGCAAAAAATAATGAAGCCTCTCGCGCGAGACACCATTGTAACGCAACTTTAATCCTTTGATCGTCCGGGCCTAACGATTAACGGACAGCTTCATTCAATAGAACGTAATTGTCCTCCGATATGGCGACCGATATATTGTGCGCTCTTCCGGATTTGATTGCAAGATATTTCCCTCTCTGCAATTATGTCATAATTAGGATATATTATTTGTATAACGAAGAGTACAGTATCATGACAAATCTTATCTTTAAATTGGAATAAATTTCGACGACTTTTGTACAACGCGTAACATCTTAACTGTGGTTAATTTTTGATTACTCTTTCGAGAAAGAATATAATTTCTAATAATATAATTTATTTAAAATAAATTTATAATAATTAATTAATTTATAATAATAATTTATAATAATAATTAATTTATAATAATTAAACACAAGACACAAGATTTTTATGTGCAAGTAATATTTGTTAAAAAATTAATGTAACAGAAATAATAAACGTTTCGATATTTAAATTTTTTTACGTCTTTCTCAGTATAAATGACTGTTTTAACTGATAAATTAAATAAAGATAAAGTTACAAATGCTTTAAATGGATTTAATTATCTGTATGAAGCGATGTAGTAAATATATTACCTAGAGCATATCGATGATAATTCGAGATTGATGTTCGAAATATGATGAACTCAAAATTTAATACGAGCTTGTGACAATTACAAAGTTGTCCAAATATACATGTGTGTGATAAAGACTCTAAATTCTTATTAATATTTAATATTTTTAATTTTATTCAAAGTATATACACATATACAGAGTGTCTCACCTAACTCGAGCATCTGAAATATTTCGCGTGGTTTTTATGATTTAGGATTTAGGAAAAAATGTTTCAGATGGAACAGTTTCAAGGGGGACACATTTTGGTCATATTGTCTTTCTTCTAAATGGAGATCTTCAAAAAAATATGAAAGTCATCTTCGTTTTTTTAAATGGAATTGTATAATTCTTTTTTTACACAATATGATTCCTCTAATTATTCTACAAACAAAAGTATTAAGGTAATGACATAAAAAAATCAATAATTTATGAGATATTTTATACTTTATTGTAGCATATATTGACATAAAATGTTAAATTTCTCGTAAACTATTAATTTTTTATATATTAGGTATAGTAAAAAGAAATCCATTATTTTTCCATTCAATTTCATGCACAAATAATGGATTTCTTTTTACTACACCTAATATTTAATAATACATTATTTATTTTCTTATATCGTATCCTACTTTTAGGAGAATAATTAGAAAAATCATATTATGTAAAAAAAATTCGTATAATTTTATTTTAAAAAATTGAGATGACCTTTTATATCTCTTCGGCGTCTCTATCTAGAAAAAAACGTGTTTAAAATACGTTGCTTTCGAAACCATTTTACTTGCATTTGACATTTTTTCGCATTCTTTGTATTTTTGGAGATATTTCAATATGAAAGTTAAAATAGGATATCCTATATTTTTTCTTCCATCTATTATTTTAATGTACTAAAATAAGTATGTGATATCAAGAAATCAATAGTTTACAAGATATTTTATATCTTGTTCGAGCATATATTAACATAAAATGTTAAACTCGTAAATTATTAATTTTTTAATAATCGTATCTTAATATTTTTATGAACAGAATAATGAGATGAATCAATTAATAGAAAGAAAAACACATAGTTGCTTAAAAAAGATATGTATACAAAATGTATAATTTTTTAAATAAGCGATTCTGTGTTTTCTTTTCCAATTAATTCATCTCATTATTCATGTAAAAGTATTAAGATATGATTATCAAAAACTTAATAGTTTACGAGTTATTTAACATTTATGTCAATATATGCCATAATAAAATATAAAATATCTCAAATTATTGATTTTTTGATGTCATTACCTTAATACTTTTATATGCAAAGGAATTATATTGTGTAAAAATATCATACAATTTCATTTTAAAAAATGGAGGTGACCTTCATATCTTTTTAATCATCATCTAGAAGAAATACAATATGACCAAAAAATCTCCCTTGAAATCGTTTCACTTTCATCTGAAACATTGTTTCCTATTATAAAAATCAAGCGAGATGTTTCAGATGTTCGAGTTAGGTGGGACGTCCTGTATACGTACATAATTAATTTTTAATTTTTTAAATAAAATTCTAGAATTCTTGAGTGTATATTTCTCGTAGAAGTCGTTGAAACGAGTTTAATAAGCCGAAATGTATAATTTAAGTTTATTTAAAATTAATGAATTAACGAAAAAAAGCATTATTTATATAAATGTTTCAATTTTTTGAATCTATGTACATTTTCTTATTTTTAATAAAAAATAGTTTTAAATAAAAAAGAGTTTCGTTCTCCTTTTACATATAAAATTAGTTGCTTTGCGTGTAGACTCGTTAGCTTTATTTCTGGCATTATCGTTTGTATATTAATATGGATACACGTATCCATGCATTAAATCGAATCTCAGATTAGTTAATAATACAATAATTTGCACGTGTTCCGATAAATGCAACGCATGAACAAACGTACTGCACAAGGTGAGAGACACTGGGATATACATTCATGAGTCACTCCATTCACGAAATGTGAATTCTCGCTTTGCAAACTTTAGGGGTCAACGGGTCGAGGATGGTTAGCCACTTCTATCGCGCAGGTTTGCAAACGTTCCGTTATATCGAGCTGTATTCGATATATCGTCCGCGAGTCTTTCCGAGTTACAGTAACAGTCGGTGCTCTCCTGACGGGTATTAATCCTGGTATTATTCGAAGAAGTTCCGGGAAAGACAAGGTCGAAGTTTCTCAGGATGGATTTCCTATCAACGCGCCAACAATTCGAGAGAAGAAGAGAAAGAAGGGAGAAAGGAGAAGAAAAAGAGAGAGAGAGAGAGAGAGAGAGAGAGAGAGAATAATAGTAGGAGGAGAGAGA
>NW_012130091.1:2318103-2320661 GCF_000143395.1 Atta cephalotes
AGAGAGAGAGAGAGAAATAATTCGTAGGAGGAGAGAGAATCGAGGTTTATCACGAGAGATCTTTCACGGTTGCAAGGACGGCGCAGGGCAACATAGTGGGGGTAATCGCCGTTCTGGAACCGGGGGTGTCGGTGAACGGGGGGAGGTAGAGAAGTAAGAGTAGCAGGAGGTATCATTCACTTTGCGGGAGTCGCGCGCTCCCCCTTCACCGCTCGTAATAATTTTCTTTTTTATGAATGAACTTAACTCTCCTCTTCTGTCTAACTCTATCTCCTTTCTTGTTCTTTCCTATCTTATCGCTCCTATCTAAGCCACTTCTCCTCCCGTCGTACTTGGCGTACCGTTCTCGCACAGGTTTGAGTTTAACCGAGCTGAACGTGACACTGACATTCGTCTTCGTCGAAGCTTCCGCAGATGACAAACAGCCGGTGATGACAGATACGCGCTTTTTTTTTTTTTTGACGGATCGTACGATGTGCGTTTCATTGATCTTTGACAAATGGATAAATTCGACAAATTGATATTCTCTAAATTCAAATCAGTGAATATCAATGATTATCTCTTCTAAATATATCACTAGATAATTAGAAGTTCAAATTCAATTAAAAGAGAAGTTTGAATATACTATAATATCGATATTCACATTCAGTTCCAATACAACATACATTGAATTTATACACTAAAACAAGATAGTTAGGAATTCCACGTTTCATTGATTTTTTAATTGAATTTCATTATGAATTTCACTGATTGTGTATTAGTGACATGGGATTCAGGTTCAAAGAATACATATAGTGAGGCTAATAATTTTCTATTTTTTCATCTAAGCATGCAGTGAGAGAAAAATGTTTGGTATTCGTAACTATAATTATACATTACTTATAATCATGATTATTACTGCTGTAATAATAATAACAGTAACTATGTTATTCAAGTGACTATAATTTTACAGATATATTTTGAGACAATCATAAAAAAATATGCTTGTCTCAAAATATGACCGTAAAATTATACTCAATCTTGAATCATTTTTATGATAATTTCAACTTTTTTATAATTACAATAACTATAAGAATGATCTTATAGTCATGTTAGATTGCCAATTATATATATATATATATATATATTTGTTGCTAGAAGTATACACAGTTACTGTTATTATTATAGCAGTATTAATCATAATTATAGTAATCTACAATATAATTATAGTTATAAATACTAAACATTTTTCTCTCAGCATGTAAAAAAAAATCGAGAATATTAAGGAAACTGAGAAAGGAAATTACAACTTTATTTTTAAACATTAGTACAGTAACAATAGTTTATTTTTAAATACAATTGAGATAACGACGACTTATATCTCTCAGAGCCGTTATTACTGAAAATCGAAATACATATACATGTACCTTCCTTTTATCTTATATAATGAACTTTTTCAAGAATTTCAAGGATTCTTATCGACAGATCGATAATGACATATCATTAACAAATTACTCATTTAATTGTTAACTTCTTACCGTAAACTTCTCCGATTAATAATTACATTATCATCATTAAGGGCGAACTCTTCGTACTTTTGAAGTCCAAACGGAACAGAACGGGGCTCCAATTCTTGAAAAGAAAGTATACGAAAAACTCGTATATACTATTGTTTTTTTCGTATACGTTTCTTTTCAAGAATAGAGGCTCAGAACAGAACAGAATGAAGTGAACGAAGCATCGGCCATCAGCGACGAGATGAAACACCGGAGCAAAAGAGGAGGAGAGTCATTTATTCTTATCGACGAATCGATAATAACATATCATTAACAAATTACCCATTTAATCGTTACCATAAACTTCTCCGATTAATAATTACATTATCATCATTAAGGGCGAACGCTTCTTACTTTCGACAAACAGAACAGAACAGAAATGAACGAGGCATCGGCCGTCGGCGACGATGAGACGCCATGGCCAGGGCAAAAGAGCAGGAGAGTCGTTTATCGATATTATCGTGCGGCCGGCAGCGGCAGCGCACCGTCGCCTCGAAGGAACGATAGCGAGCGACCGTTAACTCAGGCCGCGACGCGACGCGACAGCACACATGTCGCGCAAATAGCTCGGCGTAGCCGTGTATATGCGTGTGTATATGCACACGCACGCGTATACACGCATACACGTTCACGCGTCGCGCACTCTTGCACGTACACGGTACACATGTGAATCCGAGACGCGTTTTCGCGCTCACGCTCGCGTGTGTATATCCTTCCGCGAAAGGCAGGCGAACCGGACGACGACGACGATGACGATAACGACGACGACGAAGATGAGTGAGACCCGACACTGCTTCGCTTCTTCGTTTCATCGTATACGCTTCGAGGGAAGCAGGTGAAAATTAATTGTACGGGTTTTACTCGACTCGCGTTCTACGGAAGAGTCGCGGATCCAGTCTGCTCGCGTCTACCCGCGACAGCGGCTCGTGCAAGGTGTACGTATATATATATATATATATGTATGTGTGCGTGTATGTGTGTGTGTGTGTGTGTGTGTGTGTGTGTGTGTGTGTGTGTGTGTGT
>NW_012130091.1:2327181-2329522 GCF_000143395.1 Atta cephalotes
TTGGTTAAACTATTTAGTAATAGTTACCAAATTTTTTGATTTTATATGTGTATATATATGTATATTACTCGAACATATAAGTGAAACTGTTTCACCAAAGTGTTTAGTAATTATCATCTAGGTTAGATTATATTGTAATTATTTTTAAGTTCTTCAGTATTTCCTTGTCTACAATCTTGCTTTAAAAGGTCATAAGCTGTAAGTAACAATATACAAAACTTATGCTTTTAGAGCGTAAGAATTGAGTTTTGCTTAATTCGCTTAAGCCTAACGGTTAAAGCTGAAAGACTGGGCAAAAATAGTTTAAAAACAGAAATTGTCACTTAATCTTTTTCGACTTATGACTTAAGATCTCTTAAAGCAAGGTGGACCGAGACTATGTTTAAATGCGTTATGCGTTATAATATTTAATACTTTAATTTTTTTTTTAAATATGTATGACAAATCGCATAGCGATGCTTATGAAAGTCTTTTTTTCCTATTTTTTTCTACCTCTCTTAAGATAGTGTTACATTTAGGTTACGTTTAGGAATTTATTTTTATTTTAGTAACAATTATCAATATATTTCAAATATTTCAAATTAATATCATCATTTATTACTTGTTTATATAAAAATTATTTGGATTACGCGCGACGACGTCAAGGAAATATAAAAAAGAAAATCTCAAATTATTCCTTTCCAGATTTTTTTACTTACCATAATGAAAACTTCGGCTAGTGGCTGATACTCGATGTTATCACTGATGAATTGTACACATCCACGCCATGTATATAATTCCGGATACGGCAACGTACTTCGTCTGATACTTGTAGATACAAATTTCTACGGAAAGTAGAAAAAGATTTATTCTAATAGCGTTTCTCGTCGCGGCGTATATTTTTGCAGTCCTCTTTTATATTATTAAGTATTCTTATCATGTTAATGATTTAAATTACGACAAAATAACAAAAAATTTTCTTGTATTTTAATGATAATTGATTACGATTAGTGTACATATTTTATTTCTGATCCTTTAATTTTTGTAAAAATTAGTTTTACCTTTGTATAAAAATCCAAATGTAAAAAAAGTAAAAAAAATAGAAATAAATATAAAAATCCATAAAGTTTGTCTATATTTTTTAATCCTCAGAATAATAATCCTTATTATATTTTTAAGAATATTTTAAATCAAATTGTCGTGCGAAATCTTGAATTAAATATTATCAAGAAAAAAAATTCCATTGCTCTCAATCTCTATATCGTCTGTAATAATTTATATATATATATATATCCTAATCCTTAATGTATATTATATATTTGGTACAATATATATACTAATATATATACAAATTTCTTAATCACTTCTTATTCTCACAGATTACAAGAATTATATTATACATTAAATTTTACTATAAATGTCGATACGAATTATTAATCTAAAGAAGCCTTAATGACATTTTGAACAATTTTTTTTTAATGTTATATGATTTTATATTTTAACTATGCAATAGCCTAATCAGCTGATCTTATGATCAGCTGATATTACAAACAGCTGACTTTGCAATCAGCTGATTTTACGTTTCACTACGCATATTTGTAATAATCTACATTCGTAAATTGCAAATATAAAAAGTTAAATTCTATTACAAAATTTTATGAATATAAATATAAAATACGCTACTTTTACAAGCCTTTGATGAATATATCTTTTTTTCTTTAACCGATTTATTAGACTTCCATAATGATTTGAAAAAAGAAGACAAAATAATTTTGTTGAAATGTAAGATTTTCGTGTAGTACTTAATTAGGACAAAAAACAAGGGATTCTTTCTTTTTCTTTATACTGATATTTATTATACTAATTTACAGCAAGAATGCGTGATTATCAATCAAGGATCTTTTTCGAAATCGAAAGATTTTACCCACTTGTACACGACATTCATTTTCGCAGGCTAACAACAACGGTCGGCGATTCACATACTTCGCATAGAACTGCCGTCGAAAATTTTCCGCGTACCACAGTAGTAGTCGCTCCTTGTCACTGACACAACGATAGGTATTCGGAAGTGATCGTACGTAGAGGTTTTCCGTCATTATGGAGACATCCGGCCAACACAACTTGATCAGGCACAATTCGCGTTGCACTTGCTGCAGGATCTCTTCGACAGTACTAGTGGATTTTTCTATGTCGTGCTCGTTCTCTGAACGTTTATCCGGCGACGGATGTAGATCGTCGAAATCGAATTGCTTCTCAGTCGCGAGATTTGTCATGATGTCATTCATTGCCACGGCAATCTAATTATCCGATGTGAACTGCAAAAACATGCGTTTAAGCCGATTGACCGCGAATGTTTATTAGC
>NW_012130091.1:2329957-2332766 GCF_000143395.1 Atta cephalotes
GAGAGAGAGAGAGAAAGAGGTGGTGGTTGTAGCCGCCCGACCGACCGACCGAGTTGTTTCATTCATAAAAAAGTTCTTTATTACTCTCTGTGAGCGCATGTGCTATTCCACGGAGGAGGAACGAGTACTACTACTCCCCCGACCGGCTGCGACGGCGTAACCGCGTTTACACACAGTATTATTTACTACTGTGCGAGATACGAATCGGCGCCACACGCCGTACCGGCAGCGCGGCGTACGGATCGTTCCGTTCTAATCTCCGCGTTCGTACCAGTCATCATCGCATTCGTCGTTCAGAGAGAAACTTTGTGTGTCCGTAGCAACGAACGTATAATTTGACTTTTTAAACTTATTCCTGGTTTCTAATATCAATCGCGTGCCAAATACTCTTAAATAGTGCTCTGAAAATTAATTGACATTGGTGAAAGAAGATAAAGACAATCAGCGAACATAGTCCAAGTGTCCAAGTGTTGACACTACGAAGAACAGCAAACTGGATCAACAACAAGAATCCGCCGTGGATCTTTCCCCAGATTCGGGGGGATCTGCGGATCGAAGAGATCGTAGACCAACACGTCGTCAACATAACACCAGCCATTATCATCGTCAAAGTTACATGTTATCTGGCAGATATGAAAACAATTTAAACAGCGATCCTGGGCCGAGTACGAGTTCTAGAGGTACGATGCCGCGAAATGAATCCCGACAGGCGGGCAAGCGACCGTTGAGGGCTCTCACGCCCCAAGAAAAAATAGATGCAATTAATAGAGTTCATAACGGTGAATCCAAAGCTGCTGTGGCACGCGACATCGGCGTGCCAGAATCCACCCTTAGAGGGTGGTGTAAAGCAGAGGATAAAATAATGTCGCAAGTCAATAATATAAAAACTTCGGGAACGACACTGCCGGGAACATCCTTGGCAGGTTACGAACATATTTTGACATCGAGTTCTGATAATAGTAACAATAGTGCTGTGGGTGGTTCTTCATCGAGATCGACACCAACGACCCAAGCTACAATGTTGGGATTATCGACTTCTGCAGTTACGGAGAGAACTGAGGAGTTTGAAGCCGGTCCATCTCACAAAAGAATCAAACTTGAGAATAGTTCTGCCGGTACCACAATGGCCAATAATATTTCATCAGTTCGAGCACCGGTAGTTAGTGACACCTTATTTAACAACTTATATAATATACCGAGTGATGCAAACAAGACCGTAGCAACAGCCTTTTTAAACTCACTTGGGAAGGAGGTATATTTTCCTTATCCTGGATACGCGAATGTTATAAATTTGATTAATGAAATTGCTAGGACTCACGGTCCGACGTTTGCGCTGAATATACTGAAACAGCAACAGCAACTGCAACAGCAACTGCAACAGCAACAGCAACAGCAACTGCAACAACTGCAACAACAAACTAATAACACACTACTTAATGGGAATAAAAGGAAACATAGTGCCCCAGGACTCACGTCAACTATGGACATCCCGAAACCATCATCGAGAACACAGAACAATCAATCACCGAATATGGAAAAATCATCTGGGAATGTCTCTCAATTGAATTATGAAATCGCCATGCCATCGACTAGCAGCAGTGATCCAGTCGCAAACATTCCTCAAAGAAAAACATCTAGAAAAAGTAAAAGTCTTTCTAGTGTAATAGATGGTCTTTATCAACCATATGAACCACCCTCCTCAAGTAGCGTAAAAGCAGTGAAGTTTGACACTGTAAATAATAATAACAATGATGACGATATGGATAATGAGACGGCGAGAAAAAATTATCCTGGTATCTTGCCACCGGGATGTAATGAAATGGTGGAATATTGCACCAAATTGTTACAATGGTTGCACCTTTACGGTTCGCCTGTAAGTACTATGAAACAAATAGGTTACATTCAGCGAATATCAACACGTCTACAAGATTGGATCCAGAAGTCAAAAAAGGAACTTCCCCAAAGAACTAATGGTATAAGCTAGCTGTAACAATCATACATCTAATATATATTTGTAAATATATAATTGTAAATATATATATATATATATATATAATGTATATAAATAATGTATATATCTATTACGCGTTAGATACATTGAGACAAAAGTCTGGTAATAGTTACTAAATTTTGTTGATTGGCGCAATATTTAGTATTATCAAACATAATAATAATAATTAACTGATTGATAATAATAATTACTATATATTTAGAAAAATAAAATTATCGTTTAGTTGCTCCAATTTGATACTTAAAAAATTATTCATTAATATTAATGAATATTTAATTATCTGTAATTATTTGTAAATATGTAATTATTGTCAAAATGAAAAAAGATTTACTGATTAATTTTATAATAGTTGTTAGATTATTTGGTGCAACTAAGCGTCTAAACATAGTCAGGACTGCCGGTCGTTTCTAGCATATAAAATTTAGTCGAGCTTTCTGTATAATCAAGTCTATATGACCGAAGCTCAGATATAATTATATAGAAGACAAATGAGATAAATGTCATCTATATAATTGCCAACAGTCTTTTTCTGAGTGTAGTTACCAAATTGTTAATAATAACTTTAATAATTGTTGTTAAATCATACAGTAATTATAACCAAACGACTTGATAATATTCATTAAATCAAATAAAAATTTGAATTTTTTATGATATGAGGTTAATTTAATAATATTTGGTATATTATTCAGTATTTATTTATAAATTACTATGTAATTTAACTATATTTATCAATTCGTTTGGTTATATTTATTCGTACGATTTAGTAATAATCAACTAGCTTTGATCAATTTCCAAATT
>NW_012130091.1:2337447-2346134 GCF_000143395.1 Atta cephalotes
CGGTAAAGAAGAAATTATCTTATACTGAAGTTATAAATGTGTGAAATCAATAGTTGAGTTTAAGCCGGCAAAGCGGCTGCACATGCTTGCCGAGTAAATGAACATGATTAGTTCTTATCTGTGGATCCAACCAATCATGTTTAATTATTTGGTGAGCAGACCTAGTCGCTTTGTTTACTTGACCTATTAATATTGTTGTAGATAAGAAGTATCTTCGATTTTTGTAAGAAAATTATCAAATTTAAAATTTGAAAGAAAAAAGAAAAATATGTTATTTTGTACGAAATACACAGAGATATTTATTGTGCATTTGCTTGGCATCGATAAGGAAGAAATTGCATCAAATAAGATTATAACTTCAAAAGTAAAATAATAAAAAATGTATTAAAATATAAAAAACATTCTTTTGTAAATTACTCCACATCTTTTTTCCTATGATTAATCAAAATTCTAAAAATTGCAATTTATAAAATTTTAAGCTTAGGAATTTCAAAGTGAAAAAAATCAATTTTATAAGACCACATTTATTAACATTTAGAAGCGGGAGTCTAAATTAATTTAATCGCGATTCAAGGGAGGATTAAAAATAAAATTACATGTAATTAATTATAATTATTTATAAAGTCACAAAAATCTAAACTCCGTGCAAATTCAAATTAACTGAAAAACTATCAGATGCGTCAATAACGACACTGCAGTCGTGGTTTTAGTGTGAAAAGAGAATATAATTGATAAGGAAGTTGCTAATTTATCTAAAATTATAAATTTTTTTCAGAAATTCCAAGAACTTTAAGGGGTTTAGAATTGCGCAAATGTTAATTCTTCAATCGATATTAGAACACAATTAAAAACTAAATAAACGATTTCGAATTTATTAATTTTATTCATTAATTAAAAAAAATTTATTACTTTTTATATGAATAGGACTATTCCAGAGAACATTTCCAATAAACAAAAATTCATTCGTACAATATTATTGCAACGATACTTGCCCAGGAAAATTAGATTTTTTGGAAGCAAAATTGTTATAAGAGTTTTGTTTGCAGAAAGTTATTTGAAATGAGGTATTCTACATTATACTAAGAGTCCTAACCGCCAGTGGACTTGCTAACTTCAACAAACTCATAAAAAATGCGATTTTTCAAAAATATCTCAGAAATATTCATTTTATCGAAATAAAGATTATTATCAAAAAAAAAAGTTATAAAGCTGATAAAACTAAACTGAAAAGTTTAAAAAAACTGTCAACTGTCAGGATTTTTAGTATGTTGTATAATATGTCATTTCGAACAACTATCTGCAAACAAATCTTTTATAGCAATTTTGCCTTCGAAATGCAAAATAAAAAATTTAATTTTTCTGGGCTATTATTACATGTACCTAATGTTTTAATGATTCTGAATATCATACATATTATCTTGAAAATTTGATGATCTTGAAATTTCTATGACATTAAAATGAAACATTGTTGCTAATAATTTTGTTAATGATTTTTTAATAATTCAGTATTGTTGGATAATTTTTTAAGGAGAGAATTATCAGAAGATGCTTTCAAATTCTACGAACATCATGTATATTTTTTTCTACCGTCCTCATACATCTGTCTCTGTATTAAATGAATCAACATATAAATGTTTCTTCTTCTGAAATTAGCTTGGCTATTCAGGATCATACTTTTTGCTTTTACCTCCAGCTCTAGTCTGTATTATCATTTCCGCATATAGTTTATACAGGGTGTCTCAATAATTATTATCAGAAATATCTTCTGATTTATACGGTGTAGAGAAAAATTTATATAACCAAAATTACACTGCGTAAAGGGAGCTATGATATAATAATTTTTGTCCAGGTAGAGACACTTCGGAGATTTCAAGATTCCGTTTTTTTAAATGGAATTGTATAATTTTTTTACACAATGTGATTGATCTCTAATTATTCTATATATAAAAGTATTAAGATAGTGATATAAAAAAAAACCAGTTTATGAGATATTTTACACTTTATTCTGGTACATATTGACATAAAATGTTAAAACTTGTCAAAAATTTAACAGTTTACGAATTATTTAACATTTTATTTAACATTTTATGTCAATATGTGCCAGAATAAAGTAAAACATCTTATAAACTATTGATTTTTTGATATCACTACTATTTTTATACATCGATATTCCATTATTTCCCCGCTACTTTCATTCGCTTCATTTTTCAATATCTGTCTTTCCTGTCCCTTTAATTCTTTACGTTTGTCCCTGACTGTGATTTTTGCTCTTCCCATCTAGAATAGAGATGAGAAAAAAAATATTTTTGATTTGAAAAAAAGTATCAAGTAAAAAAATTAATTTTTACTGTAAATAATGGTATTTTTGATTAAATTATATAAAATTATATATAAAATTCATGAAAAAATATATAATTATTTGAATGACAGATATTTTATATTTAAAAGCTAATTGAGTGATATTATTAATACAGATAATTCTTTATAAGCATAATAGATATTGTCGCATATTGATTATAATTGTATTCTATATTTTAATTATTTTGTATTTCATATTTTAATTATTTTGATACTATATCCCAATATAATATTGATTTAAGAGTAATTAGAGATTTGATGGACGTTGTCTCACTAATTTTAAATTTAGAATATGTATAATTACAATCACTATATACAACAAAAACGGTATCAATTAGTTTAGTAAAATATTATTTGTATTAATAACAGCATGAACATTTACTTAACTTTTAAAATTGAAGTACAGTATAAAATATCATTCAAATAATAGTCAAATAATAGTGAGTATAAAATATCATTCAAATAAGATATATATTTTACAGCCATCGATATTATATTAATCATTATACTATATTTTAACTTTTGTAATATTTTGCACAGAAATCTTACGGACTTTTATGAACAGAATAATGAGATGATCAATTGGTGGAAAGAAAATACATAGTAGTTACTTAAAAAAAAAAATATGTATGCAAAATGGATAGTTTTTTAAATAACGATTCTGTATTTTCTTTTCATCAGTTGATTCATCTCATTGTTCGGTTCATATAATATTAAGAAAAATTATTAAGAACTGTAATAAGAAAATCCTTATTATAAAATAATT
This sequence comes from Atta cephalotes, assembly GCF_000143395.1. NCBI lineage: Eukaryota > Metazoa > Arthropoda > Insecta > Hymenoptera > Formicidae > Atta > Atta cephalotes. The sequence continues at coordinate 2,340,572 of NW_012130091.1, forward strand.
TAAGTATTAATAATCAAATTAGGGCATTTAGGAATCGACGTTGTAATCGGTGATAATGACTTATTCAAGAAATAATAAGAAAATAATTTATCCAGAGAATAGTTATAATATATCCACAATTTCTATACTTGCGGAGTAACCTTTTGTTCGCATCAAAACGACTAATTTATACTTTGATAAATCCATCTGAAAGAAAAAATATAAAAGAAAAGAACACAAATGAACACAACATTTACAATAATTAAATTTGATCTAAATAAATAACATGGGTATAACTAGAGATTCTTATATTTCCTTATTCTTTTACTTTTTGTCAAATAAAATACGTAAATTAATACCTTTCTTAAAAATTCACGTGCAATTAATGAAATAATTATTAAAGTTAAGTAAGTATTCACGATGTTCGAAAAATAGCAAGTACAGAAAAGGTTACGATTTCATGTTGACTACAAGAAGAAAGCTTGAAAGAATTGACACTCGAAAGCAGTGATTTCAGATTTTCCAACGCGTGCGCAATAACATAATACACTGAAAAAAAAGAAACATAAATGTAAATATATTTATTATTAATTTGCAATGTGCACTATTGAATCCCCTAAACAACACTCGCGGATACATTTAATCTCAATTGAGCATGATGTTGATTTTTTCCGTGAAATGTAATGCTATTTGGTATTATAAAAAAAGCCATAAATTCTTATGATATTACACTTTAATGAATTTTTAAAGATACATAGTTAGTTAACATTTAATTAGTTAACGACATTAATAAAATGTGTTGTTAATAATTTAAATTCAATTGATACTTAAAAGAAATAAAATAAATACTAAAGAATCTTGTGATATGTACTATTTACTGGAAAATACTATAATTATTTAATATAAAAAATATTAAATATAAAAAATGATGCAGAATTAATGCCTTTCGATTCAATCTAGTATTTTTACCCTAATTCAGACTCGAATATTGATAAATGATATCTGAGTATATAGAACGTAAACAATTTGTACACATGCAAATGTGTATTTGTCTTTCTAAATATTTTAAGAATAAAGATAAAATGTATATAATGGATAGAAAGGTAGCGGCACTTTTTTTTCGATGAATTTTAGAACATTCAAATTTTGAGAATGCGATTCACGATGCGTGTGACAAGTGGTTATGACAGATGTAAAAAGTCATATCAAATAGAAAATAGGTACATGGTAAAATCAAGAAACGTATCTTGTGCGCCGCGCATAATACCAATTCGATATTACAAGATTAAGGTTTAAGATAAGTTTAAAACCACTTAGATAAAATTTTTTGTAAATTTATTACATTATTTACATGAGTTTAACATTAAAATAATATAAAATAACAAGTAATGAAATTATAATAAGATTATAAATAATATAATAATTTTTTGCAAAATGTAACTGTTCAGAATTCTGAATACAGAATAGCATTTTCATTTTCAGGACATTTTTGTTCATAATATGTCGATATGGTTAATTCGGCTAAGCTTTTCATTTTGATTTGCAGCCTTGTCGTAAATCTTTTTGTTTCAAAATGCTCATGTATAAATTCTTCTCAAGTATTTATACTTAAATTATATGACAATATAATAGTTACAATTTTTTTAGTTTTTATATTCTATATTAATTAATAATATTTCAGTAATATACTTTAATATTTTAAGTTAATTAAAAATATTAATTAATATGAAGCATAAACATAGAAAAATTATAATTATTATATTAACATATAATTTAAGTATATTGGTACTACACATTTCATGCACACTAAGATTTGCATTGTAGTAATGAGTTTTGGATGAAGTTCATTACTGCAATGCAAATCCAAGTGTGTAAAATAGATGTCTCAATATATATATATATATACGATTTCATTTTCTGTGTAAAAATAACATTATGCTGCACACAAAATAGATTTATTACTACATTTAAATGCGTAATAAAATGTTATTTTTACATGAAAAATCACACATATAAAATGACTAAATCACACATATAAATTGAAGCATTCGTATTACAAACTTGGATTTGCAGTGCATAATTAATTAGAATTATCTTATCCTTGCCGTAAGATAGAATCAGATCATTATAAGCTTTGAGATAATTACCATTAATTTTTTATTTCACACGAACTGTTTATCATGCTAGTTACTTCCGCATGCTCCCCCAGCAGCGGAAACAACAGATAACAATTCTATATTGCGTATAAAACAATGTCAATAGACGATGTAAGCGCAGAAGTCGTGAATAGTAGCAATGTAAGAAATTTTGTCTCTCATGTAAAATCACAATCTCAATTTTATATGTTTATAACGAAAGACATGTTGAAATATATATAAATTATATGGACTTTTGGAATGTATAGTTTTCTAAATCAGTCTAGTAAATAGTTCAATAATATTATTAAAATAGTTTTGGGAAAATATTAATGTAATTCATGTAGTTGATATATGAAATTAATCGGATAACCTTTTTTGGGATGATCATTTTTTAGATCATGATATTTTTGTGTGATATTTTACACTATTTTCATAAAACTTTGTTTTCTTTTTTATTTCCTAGATGGTTTCATACATGTAAACGTTCACAAGTGGTGGAATGATTAGTTCTCACTCCTCGGATACATGAAGAATTCGAAGAACTCATTATATACTGAAAGCCTCAAGGAACAAGGAGACTACTAAACTAAAGTCGGAGACTACTAGTCAAAATTAGGTAACAGTCCTTTTTGATTACTTTCTATGACGGCTTTCATGGCTTTGCGACACAATGAGTTATGTATATAGATGTAGGCTTATATGTGAATGTGTACATGAATGCTTGTGTCAGAACCATCGGACTGCTGATACTTACTGATTGATTTATGTATTATGTGAATTTTTTTTCATTCCTTCTTAATATTTTTCTAATATGTCGAACAGCAAAAAAAAAGAAAACGTATAAATTTTATATATATATGATGTACAAAAAAAAAAGAATTTCAGATACCGAATTTCAGGAGAAATATTAAAAAAATATTCTTTTATATAAATTTAGATAAATCAAAAATAATATAAAATAATAACAATATATGTTTCGAATAAATATCTCGCTTCTTGTTTATAACAATAATAAATAATACTTAATTCGTAAGTATTTGATTGATGATTACAATTTGATTATTATTTGCGAAATAAGTGAGTTGAGTGAATGAAGTTGTGCACAATAGCCGCGTATTCGCGAGTATTCAATTTTGATGATGATCTTTGAATTGTACACGATAATCACAATAGTCCGAATAAATAAGAGAGATATTTAACAAAGAAACATATCTCTCAATAAAAATGTGAGTCGCACAAAATTAATTAACCGCAAAATCAAATGCTTGATTTGATATATTTGCAATTTAATTGTCGATATATCTTAATTAACTCTTTTATTATAATTAAGAAAATCGCGATGTTATTCTCCCGAATCTTCGACGAGAATATTTTTTTGAAAGATTCTACGATGGAATACTACTGGACATTAATGTGTTATATGAAAGCTTATCAAAATTTCGTAATCGTACAAATGTATTGCTGTCACGAGCTTTCAATCCGCGTCACATTATGAATTAAAGACTGAGGGTTGTGAATCCAAATAATAATTAGTTTGGAGAGAAATTTGGAGAGAAATTTAAAATTACTAAATAATAATTTTACAAGTTACGCATTTAGGAGAGATTTTCTATATAGAAAATCTTATGTAGATTTCTCTGTTAAATCACTCGCGATTTCTCGTGAATCAAGTATCATTGTTTTTACAAAGAGAATTTACTGAATAAGTGAAAATGTTCTAATTTTTCTATCGGAAATTTATTTTGCTAAAGAATGTTATCATGCTCAAGAAGGATTTCTTACAATTAGCTGTAATACGAATAAAAAACGTTTAAATAGAAGTTTCTGTGCGCGTTGAGTAAATGATTTTAAAAATTTAATCGGTTCTTTCGAAAATTATATGTGTTCAGAACAGTGTATACAATTTTCTCTTGTTGAGTAAATTGTAATTAAAACATTTTTTGACATTTAAACAATTATGCATTATTTATATTAGCGTATGTGTGTCACTTCTAATTCATGCGTAAATTATAAAATTGTTATTTAGTAATTTTAAATTGCTCTTCACTAATTACTACTTGGATTCACAATCCTCAGTCTTTAATGCATAGTGTAACACGGATTGAAAGCTCGTGATCGATATGTCTGTACGATTGCGAAATTTCGATTAGCGTATGCTTTCGTACAATAAATTAATAATATATCAGTATTCTATCAAATCGTCTATCAAATCAGAATCTTTCGAAGAAATTTTGTCATTAAAGATTCGAGAGAGTAATACGTCGCGATCAATACTGTTCTTAATCAAGATTATTAATTCAGATATATCAGCAATTAAATCACAAATGTATCAAATCATGCATGTGATTTTGATGTTAAATAACTCTGATGCGTCTTACATTTTTATTGAGTTATATGTTTCTTTGTTAATATTTCCCTTATTCACTTCTATATATTATTGTGATTATTATGTACGGGTCGCGAACATATTTTAAATATTCTGTTGACAATGTCTAGCAGGTTATATTTTCTTCTACTGAAACGTCTTTCTTCTTTTGCACGCTTTTAATGAAGGTATTATTTACTGACTAAAATTGAAATATTGTTGTATTAGTTTGAAGAAAATTAAATAAATGAAAGGCAGCTATATAATCTTGATTTATATATTAACGTTTTTTGTGATAAATTTGACATTTCTTTAGAAAAGAGTAAGGCATAGAAAGCTGCAAAAGGAGATCAGTGGGAAGAAAAACAATTCGCTGAAGATGATAGCGAAGAGGCGTGATCATCGAAGGCGTTACGAGTTATCCCTCCCCTCAATTTAAAGAGGGAGATAGGCGCAGAATATTCTTGCGCAGCGCAGAGGGGCAGTCTAAATTCTTATTAATCGTTCGCTTCGATGAAGGGGAGAGGCAGTTCTAGATTGGTCATCGCGATCGAGTATTTGAATGACACGGTAGTGCGATGGTAGTAAGCATCCTGTGAGTCTCGTGAGTTGACAGTAGTGATCAGATCGTATCATAAGAAAATGAAAAAACAGACGCTACGCGAAACGAACGCCGCATCTCACGGGAGTATTATTCGAGAGAGTTAGAGTAGTTGCACCATTACGGTACGCCTATAACTACAATGAGAGAAGTGAGTCACATACAACGTATTACGGCATATCTGCAAGAAGTTGAAATAGGAATTCCTCCCAAAGAACTAACGGAACTATAGCTGCAGTATTATATTTAATATAACTCTGTAAACACATATATAAATGAATATTTATTTACAAATTTCATCTTTGTATAAAACCCAAATATAAAAAAAAGTAAAAAATTAGAACGCGACACGATGTGCCTGAGTCCTCTCTCAGAGGATAGTATAAGGTGGAAGAAAAAATAATGTATATTCATTTATATATATATATATATATATATATATATATATATATATATATATATTATATATATATATATATA
>NW_012130091.1:2348082-2355027 GCF_000143395.1 Atta cephalotes
GATGCGAGTGAGGAGAGTAGTTTCTGGATAGCGTTAGAATTAGGAAGGTCAGCGTACAAAGTCCACACAGTGCAGTATTATGTAGTAACTGGTGTTATCTAATATACATTTTATAAAACATCAAATATAGTCTATGTTGTGAATCATCTTTCCACTGATCCTACAATTTTGGGATCTCAGTCAGGAGAGCAGCGATTGAGTCGCATACGAGCAACAGCGAAGAGCATAGAAGCGAAATATTATTATGACCTTGCACGAAAAGTTGAGTTCCGTTTACAGTAATCTAACGGCAGTTTAGTTAAAAGAAATATTGCGTGAATTCGATCAGCCAACCAGCGGCAAAGTAGAGTTGATCGCCAGATCTCGCCTTTTAGAGATCAATTCTTCCGGCGAATGTGTAAGCCAAAGAGAGGACAGGACAGTGGCAAGCGTGGCTGCGGCGAGTGGTGGTGCATCGGGAAGCTATGGCATAGCAGAGAACAAGTCAAAGGAAATGTCGAGGGAGATGCTAGCGATGCGTAAAGAAAAAGAGTTGGAATGTGAGTTTCAAATAGTTCAACGTAAGATAGAATTGTTGCGTCAAATGCAGCAATTAAATACGAGTATATCCCAATCGAATACGCGTAGAGCGACGAATCGACGAGTATGCCGAGAATGAACATAACAGCGATTGCCGATCTTTTAAGTGACTTTGAAATACGAATACGTTCGATAGATGGGAGAAGCAGGTTCGCATGCTGCAGAAATTATACAAGAGGTTGCGTGTAGAATCTTGATAGGACTAAAACTCAAAGACAAAGCGTTGGCATGATTTCATTCGCGGCGAAAATATTGATGTGAAGAATTACTTACGGAACTGCGAGGCATGTTTTAGGCCAAACAAAGTGGCAATGAGAAGAGAATTCGAAACTCGAGTATGGAAGAAAAATAAAAAGTTCAGTGAATATTTCAAGAAAATATTATAATATTAGCAAATCTAGTGCTCATCGAAGATGAATTAATTGATTACTTAATTGACGCATACCAGATCCTGTGCTGCGTGACCAGATGCGACAGAGATTTGCAAACAAATTAGATTTATTAGAGGCATTCAAGAAGGTGACTCTAAGAAACGGACCAGAAGCGAAAATGTCGTTTTATGGAAACACCCTGGAATAGCAAGGAGAAGGCATCATTCAAGAATAAGAAAATGGAGATGAAGAAAGAACCAACGAGATCACTGCGGGAAGTCGAAGATGTCACAGTTGCAGCGCATCGGATCATCTCTTTGCCAATTGCCCAACAAAGAGCAAAGGTGTTAAATGTTTTGAATGTCGTGAGTACGGACAGCACACTGTTGGTCAGTGCCCGAAAAAATCTTCCGAGAAGAAAGACAGTTGCGATGTGAGTCATTTGTCAACTGTAAATATTATAAGGAAATCAAAGTACAATAGATGGCCAGACTGCCTTAATCAACTGCCTTAATTGACACAGGTAATGATCTCTCTTTGATGCGTGCGGATCAATACATAAAGTTAAGTTAGGAACTCCTAACTTAAAGTATAAAGAAATAAAATTTTGTGGGATCGGCTCAGACGAGAATAGAACGCTAAGAGAATTTTGTAGCGATGTAGAGATCGATGGCAATCATTACAAGATAACGTATCACATAGTGTCGGATACTTCGACGAAACACAACATTATAATTGGTACTGATTTCTTAGACTCCGTGAACGTATTGATAGAGGATCATAAAAGTATTTCGTCAACCTCAAAAGGTAAATGAGTCAAAGGGCGTGCCAGAAGTTTTCGCTATAAATTGCATACGTGAAGTTAATGAAATAGATTTAGCTCACGTCTCTTGTCGCGAATTCAAAAATACGGTCGAGAATACGATTGATAATTATAATCCGATAAAAAACAGAGAAATAGACATTAAGATGAATTTAATTCTCAAAAATAACGAATCGGTTTATCAAAGGGCTCGTCGTTTGTCTCCGCACGATAAGACAGAAGTAGACGCCCAAGTTAACGAATGGCGCAGAGGGATTATACAACCTTCCCTTTCCGAATTTGCAAGTCCAGTAGTCCTTGTTCAAAAGAAAAATGGAAAAACAAGATTGTGTAAATTATAGAAAATTAAACAAAAAAATTATAAAAGATAGATCCGTTGCCGCTCATTGAAGATCAAATAAATGCGTTATAGGGAGCTGTCATTTTCACTACATTAGACTTGAAAAATGATTTTTTCATGTGCCTATGAGTGAGAGTAGTAAACTGTATATGTTTATAACTCTTAAGAGCCAATATGAATTTCGTTACGTTGCATTCGAATTATGCAATTCGCCTACAATCTTTCAGAGATACATTAATATAATATTTAAGGATTTAATGAATGAAAAAATAGTACTAGCTTATATGGATGATTTAATCATACCGTCGGCAGACTTTGATAGTAGTAAAAAATCTCGCGAAAGTATTATTAGGTGTACAACTTTACTTCCGCCGTTTTCCTATATATGGCTTTAGCGGTAAGTGGTGATCGAAATAAATAGACGTCATACAATAAACTTGGGCATCTGTCAACATAACCCCATAGAAACATTAGTCGATTTGTGTCTGCATCATAAAGTTATTCTCGATTGAAAATGTCAGTTTACGAGCCAAATTCTCGTCATTTGCGGGAAGTTTTAATTTTTTGCTTCAATATGAAGAAATCTGCGGCTGAGACTCATCGAATGTTCTCAAATACTTATGGTGAGGCCGCTATTAGTGAAAGAACGTGTCGTGAGTGGTTTCAACGCTTCAAGAACGGTGATTTTGACATCCAAGGTCATGCTCTGTATTTGGTGGGACCAGCTCGGCGTAGTGTATTATGAACTGTTAAAACCGACTGAACAATCACAGGCGATCGGTATCGAACGCAATTGATGCGTTTGAGCCGAGCATTGAAAGCCAAACGGCCGTAATACAACGAGAGACACGATAAAGTGATTTTGCAGCATGACAATGCTCGACCCCATGTTGCGAAAGTGATCAAGACATACTTGGAAACATTGAAATGGGAAGTCCTACCTCACCCGCCGTATTCTCCAGACGTTGCTCCCTCTGATTATCACTTCATTTCGATCAATGGCACACGGCCTGGCTGACCAGCACTTCCGGTCTTATGAAGAAGTAAAAAATTGGATCGATTCGTGGATAGCCTCAAAAGATGACCAGTTTTTTCGACGCAGGATTCGTACGCTACCCGAAAGATGAGAGAAAGTAGATGTGGCCAGCGATGGACAATACTTTGAATCATAAATGTATAACCAGTTTTTTACAATAAAGCCTCGAATTTCGGAAAAAAAATGGCGGAAGCAAAGTTGTTACACCTAATAAGTGTAACAGAAGAGTATGGTTTGAAAATTAATTGGGAGAAATGCACATTTTTACAAAGGAAAATTGAGTTTCTTGGATATATAATCGAGAACGGAAATGTTTGACTGTCAGAGAGAAAAACAGAAGCCGTTATGAAATTTCCCGAACTAGATAATGTTAAGAAGTTTTTTGGGCCTGACAGGCTACTTTCAGAAATTTATTCCGAATTATTCTTTAATCGCACGATCTTTAACCAACTTATTAAAGTTAAACACAAAATTCGTGTTTGATGAGAAAGAAAAATTAGCGTTTAACTAACTTCAAAATTCACGTTAAATACAATAATAAGTCGGTGTTACAATTATATATATTTCGTCAGAAACTGAGCTGCCTACTGATGCTTCAATGCACGGATACGATGCTATTTTATTGCAATGTGGTGATAAAGAATATGTGATGATAAAGTGATATGTTCCATCCAGTACACTATGCGAGCGGAATCAAAGTATAGTAGTAAGTTTAATAATACTTGCGATTATAAAAGCGCTACGGAAATTTAGAATTTATTTATTAGGCATAAGTTTTAAAATCATTACAGACTGTCAGGCTTTTTCTTTAACTATGAGCAAAAAGGATCTGTGTGTTCGCATGGCCAGATAGGCCTTGTTGTTAGAAAAATTTCATTATACAATCGAACACCATCCGGCTAAAAATATGTTACATGTTGATGCGTTGAGTAGAAACCCCCTCCCAATGATGATAAATGAAAGTAGTGAGAGTATTCATGCGAAAATTGGTAAGGCACAGCGCGAAGATAGCGATATAGAAAAAAATGTTTGCAATGATAGATCAGCGTCAGTGCGAAGGCTATATTGCGAGAGGCGCATTATAGTTTAAAGAAAGCGAAGGTGATATGCCTGTTGTTCCTAAATCGATGCAGAATCAAATCAAAAAGACGAGTGCATGAGTCATTTTTTAACAGGCAAAAACAGAAATGCTTTTGAAGAAGGCCAATTGGTTCCCAAATATGCGTGATAAGTTAAGAAAGATTGTCTATAATTGCGTTACTTATATTCTTGCGGAGAAAAGGCGTAGTTAATTAAATGAGTGGTTAAATCCTATTGAAGGCAACGTGCCGCTAGATGTATATCATATAGATCATCTAGTCCCTCTTGCGTTAATGAAAAAAAAATTATCGATTTATCCTGAGTCACAGATACGTTTTCAAAATTCATGTGGTTATATGTAACTCGATCAACAGGAACAGCAGAAGTCTTAGATCGTCTTAAGAAACAGGCAGCTACCTCGGCGACCCTCGTAGAAATATTGTATATCCGATCGCGGATATATAATATTCTCAAAAGAATTCGAGATGTATTGCAAAGAAGATTGAGCATGTTCTAATAACAACTGGTGTATTTAGAAGAAATGGGCAAGAGTAGAAAGAGTGGAAAGAGTAAATCAAATATTAATATCCGTTTTAACGAAATTGGCAGCACCTAATCCATCTGAATGGCACAAATATCTAATGAAAGCCTAACATCTTAACTCGTTGCCGCACAGGAGTATTGGAACGACATTTTTCAATGTTTTATTTGGTGAGGCTCAAACATGAGGCTCAAAGACAATGAGAAAATCCGAGAACTTATCCGAGAACTTGTCCGAATGGATAACCGCTTTTCAAGAAAGTCGAAGCGAACTCCAAGAAAATGCGAAAGTAAATATCCGAAAAATAGTGTGAAAATGCTAAAGGTTTTAGAAAGAGAAAAGAAGCTAACCGCGAAGGTGTCTTAATTGTCATCAAGAAAACACAAACAAGTCCCGGATCCAAATTTACATCAAAATTCCCTCTCATCCTTATCGCATATTAAAGATTTTCCTTAACGACCGCTACGTAATGACGAGAGTAAGGGTAAGACCGCAACGTCTATCTCAGCGAATCATATGAAGCCGTGGATTCAGATATCGACAGCAATGAATTGGACGACAATAAGACCAAGGGCGAATGTCCCAGCAGGACGGCCGAGTGTGGAAACTAGAAAAGTTCATGTGCTTTCATTTCGGTTATGCACGAGCGTGGCGATAGGCGGCTCTCCGAGCACGCGGTCGGTGGCGCTGTAAAAAAAGGATCGTTCGAGTAGCATATCTGCGTGACGTGTTCATGCGTGTACGAACAAAAGAGATTATTATTGCGTTGTCACGAGTGAGGAGAGAAGTTTCTGGATAGCGTTAGAATTAGGAAGGTCAGCGTGCAAAGTCCAGTGCTCGATGCAGTATTATATAATTGTTGTTATCTAATATACATTTTATAAAACATCAAGTATAGTCTGTGTTGTGAATCATCTTTCTTACAATATTTTACAAAAAATTTCCTGTGCTCATATTACCCCCAAAGATGCTCAAATTATCCTACAGAGAATAATATGAGTACTGGGCGGATAATAAGAATATTTGCCACCATTTCAACATTCGCAAATAATTAATTTCAATATTACAGTACATAAAACATCGACAAATCTATCAAATGATATGCACAGTCGAATGCCAAAAGTGCAAGCGAACAGACCCCTGATTCTGCTTTGAAATAACGCACCCGTTTTAATCCGTTTTTAAATTAAGGAAATTATTCCTTATGATCTGGGATGTGACTTATAAAAGGAGGAATGTAATTAAGGATTTGAATAATTCACTTAATTAATCTTACATAACTTTAGATTTAATAAATTCTATTATAATGTACATAATTTAAATTTCTTAAAATTAAATCAAGTTTACTCAAATATTGTCTAATTTAGTGTAAAATGTCGTGTCGTGTGTCATGTCAACTTTCGCGGGTGCTTTTTTTTTATATTATTTCGAAAGTTTCTGAATAGGATCTTGGAAAGTATAATTATAATTTTGATCTATCTCCTGTTTCATTATTCACATAAGTTCTTTTAATTAAAATAAAAGAAATTGTGTTAAAGAAGGCTACGAGCCAAAGTAACGATTTTAATGTACGTAATGTATGTGATACAGATAACATTAAATATAAATATAAATTTAAAAAATAGAAATAAAAATATGCCTATATTAAATTAATTCGATTCCGATCATCTCAAAGTTATAAAAATAATATATAAAACTGTTGACTAAAAATAAGTTAACAAAAGATGATTACTTATATAAATTCGATGACAAGAAAAATGATCACAAGTAGATCTTGAATAAAAAAATAGGTAAAATAGGGCAACAGGAGCGGTGCAATTGTTATGCAAAACAAATATGGATACACAAAACTCTTTATTGAATAATCCGCTTACATAATTCGGCTCATTTTTTAGCCATCTCCACAAATTAGTTTTATAATTACAATATCTACGAACTAATTCATTCCAGTGAACCATCTCCACATATTTACGGAAACTTTAATATTGAAAAATGATTCTAATGACAATCTAAATTGTGTTCAAATTTTAGGACAAAATTATTTTTAAAAAATCCCGTTTTTATATATAATAAGAAGTTTTTATATAATAAGAAGGAAGCTCACAGCAAAGGATTTATTACATTGCAATTATGTTCTATTAATTTAATCAAAAACTAGTTTTTGACTCGTTAGTG